>NC_056741.1:1131792597-1131845097 GCF_019279795.1 Protopterus annectens | reverse complement strand
GGCACCACCAGCCTCAAGGACAGATGCAGTACTACTCCCCGATGGTTATTGCTGTCTGCTGGATCTGTGCCCCTAATGGGACAGGCCAGGACAACATGCCTATGGCCTGCTCTGGTGTGGTGTGGGCAGCACCCTCCCTTCGGTAGTGCTAGTGGTACTGCCACTATGGGACTGTGAATGTGCACGGCCATGTGGGCTTTCAGCTGATCATGTTGCTGACCTACGTCCACCTGGCCGATGCTCTACTCCCACCACATGCTCAAGCACAGACATTGGACAGTCAAGCAGTGACAGTGTCTCACCCCACTGTCTATCCACAATATCATAAAAATGACATATGGCATCACAGATGCCATGGAGATCATCACGATGGCAGGAAGTGGTGCATTCATGACCCTGAGCATCTGTCTGGTGTTGCAGTCAGTACACATCTGTGCCTCCATGATGGACCATAACATGCATCTGGTGACACCTGCTGTGGCACTTGTGATAGGGGCTTGATGGGCAGCAGTCCTCCATTGTGCACCCCTGTCCATCATTAAGCACCCCTGTCCATCTGCCTGTGTGTGACCTCGCTTGCCCTCTGGCTATGGCTGGTGTCTACAATCACACTTGCCATAGTCAGCACACTAGCCTGTTCCATGCCACCACCCTCCAACTGTCCATTATCTGTGGCTGCTGGAGACTGGGTATGTATGGGCATACTGACTGTGTATGGGGACATTGTGGGTGAAAGTAGGTTACCAAACAATGGCACAGATTCAGGCCCCTATAACCCCACCTGTGCCTCACTATGACCACCATCATCATGGGAGTCTGCTAAGGCACTAACATGAGGTTGTGAGGGGGAGAGACATCAACCTGCAAAGGGACAACATGTGTAAATTAGTAACCTGCAGTATTATGTTTGCTGATACATACACACACACACACACACACACATACACACACATGCAGACACACACAGTCCTCGTAATGTTTGGCAGAGCTTTAACACCTATGGGTCCTTTAGGCCATACCTTATGGTAGTTCTGCCTGCCACAATCCATCTCTTTCACAGTTACTCTAAGGCCTACAACAATGGGTGACAAATCCTACTGTATGATGAGCCTATTAGCAGAATGGTAATCGTGACCAAGATCAAGACTATTGGAGTGTGCTATACAGTGACACCAAATGCATATCAAAGTACTGTGAGAGCTGACTTACTGCTATACAGACCACACACAATGACAAGGTGCAACAATATGTGATGATAACTGATGAAGAAACAAGAGTATACACTATCACTGCAGTCCCTACACAGTTCAGACTCACAGGGATTCATTTCAGACAACATTGCAGGACAAGCTGCAATACATGCAGGAAGCATGTAAAGTACTAGATGCATAGGCTCATAAGATGATACCAGGCTATTGGCCCTGATGCCCTCATAAGCCTAGCCCAGACTTTCGCTCATGTCCCTTCAAAGCCAGCACATGTTTCCCCTGTCCAGCTGGGAACACATGTGGGATCCCTTCGGAGTCTTATTCATTTCGCATGCAGTCATCCAGCTTCAAGAGGGCTACACACGTACTCTGCTAGACATGGGGGTGGAGTGTATTTTACAGACAGTGTATTGTGTGGGACACTACATTTTCCCACTAACAAGTACTATACATGTCACAGACCAGGTGAGGGCCTTGGTGCATGTTGCATGAGTGGGGTTTGTCTTACAGATATGCGGAAATGCCATCAAGGCTGGTTTGCAAATGGCCTTGTATGCCAGACACAGGTCGCCTATAATCAGTCTGTATGAGACTGAGTACAGGGACAGGGCTTTCAGCCTATCTGTATAAGATAGGTGTTGCATACCCTAGATTTGCCTGGTCAGGAAGCTCTGTGGTTTCTGCAACTACTGCATTTGCTAGGCAAGGTACATGGCAAAGGAGCCATTATACTTGGTAATGCATCTGATAAGGGTAGAGTACAGGGATGTTGTGGTCTCCTGGTCCCTGGATGACAATCCTGTATTTGTGAGGTGGGCCATATAGACAGCCTTCCATACAATGGTGCCCACATGATAGGAAACTGTCAGGTTGCTAACAACCTTGGTGCACAAGTTGCCTCACACCTGATTGCATGCTCAGTACATTATTACTGTCATAATTAGTGTTGATGACATCTACCACAGCAGGAAAAATTATGCATCTCCTGGCATTCAGTCTAAGGCAATGCTTCTTGCACCAGTCATTAATTTGGGTGAGGGCCTCTTGGAGAATGCTCACATCAGTAGGGGAATGCAAGACAGTGGCCAGCTTGCAAGCATCTGTAAACCTGGTCAGCCACAGACAACTGCTTTCGTCTTGTACCTCAGAAATGTATATCTCAAACAGTAGAGGCCCCCAGACCAATCATTGGGGTACACTGTTCTGGAAGAGTCTACTACTAGAGATGGCTTCCACTACTTTGACCAAGTGGGTACTATCATTGAGCCAGTTAGCTACCCATCTTGTAACATACAGGTTGATGTCTAGCTGTATAGGCTTATGTATCTTGGCCACCTGGTAATTATTGTGAGAGAATTAGGCTAGGTGAAGGTAGGCATTGTTCACAATCTTCCCCTCGTCCTTGTGTTTGTTGACCACTTCAGAGAAGTTGACCAGGTTTAACAGGCCTGATCTGTCTTTGACAATACAACACTGTGTGGACTCAAGCATTTTGAGGTTGCTGATGTCCCCGTTCATAATGTCCTTGATATTGCCTTCCATGCCACTGCAGATTAGGCAAGTTAGGCTGATGTGCATATGATTGGCTGGGTCAGTGAATTGCTCCACTTTTGTGCATAGGGATGACAGTGGCTGTCCTCTGTGCAGATCGGATGACGCTGGTGCTCAGGGTTTGGTTGACTACAGTGTGTAATGGAGCTGAGAGCTCATGCCTGAGTTCATGTAGGATGCAGCCAGGGATGGTATCAGACCTATTGAAATTTCTGTCTGTTGCCTTTGAAAGGGCATTACTGACCTTCTTCCTGATGATGAGGGGAGTGGGGAGGTGCTGTGCATGCACATGTGTACCAATGGGGGGACGGGGGGGGTGTTTACACTTCACCTGTCTGCAGCAGGTTGGCTATATCTATGCCATATGTGTATGTGGTGTTATTGACCACCACTACAGAGCAGATTTGGATATTGCCTCTGGGATTACAGACATATGTGTGGAAGGCCTAGTGACTGGTCTTGGTAGATGTGTCCAATTTGCACTCAAAGATAGCCTTAGGATAATTCACCTCTGATCTTATTTGCTTGTTCAGCCCAAGGTGTCATTGCTTCCAATTAGGCACCTGCTTCTTCTTGGCCCTGCCCAGCAATTATTTCCACCTATTATGGTATTAGTGTATTGCTGCTGTCCACTACAGATGTTTATCCTACCTTGAGGGAGATGATGTTTTCCTGGCAGGTATTGCTGAGTCCATACAGCAATGTAGGTGCTCACATATTATTGTGGTGTGGGCTTGGACACTACTGCTAGTTACAACTGATGAGACATTGGTTGTAAAGCTCCTTCTACCTGCTCTGAGGAGATTTATAGACATTTTTATAAAGTTTATTTTGTTTGACCCTGACGGGGGGGGGGGGCCGAGATTACCTGAACAGTTATGGCTATGTGGTAAGATCTTACCAAGGAGGATGACACTGTAGGAGTGCTACAGTGGCTACTCATGTTGGTTAGGACCACGTACAGAATATGTCTACCTGTCATAGGTGTGTTGACCAGCTGATCCACTACATTGCCATTGACAAAGCTGAGGAATCTCTGTGCATTCATGTTCAGGTAGCATAGGTCATGCACACTATGGTTGGGTAGTTAAAGTCACCCAGGTGCAGGGTAGACATTTGAATCTTGACAAATTCCAGCAAGTCCAGATAGGTGTGGTGGGTGTCCAGAGTCATTGTTGGAGGTATGTAGCTAGCTATGATTTGAGTAGGTGTTTTGTCAACAGTTAACTGCACTCGAGATGTCTCCCATATGTCGTATTGTCTGGCCAGCCTGGAGGTGTGTATGTGTATGATAATGTTTAAAACTCCCCCTCCTGTGGCTTTGCAGATCTCCATTTGAGGTATAAATGTATAATGGGCTGAGTAACCTGGCAAGGTTAGTGTGCTCTCCACAGCTGCAAAGCAGGTGTCAGTGACTGCACAATGTCAGCATCCTACAAGACAAGCTAAACTTGCATTGACATGGGTTTCATGCTGACACCTAGCTCTTGTTAGAGCAAGTCATCTGCACAAAGGCACACATCACTGGTGGGAAAATGCTGGAAAATAGTGACACTTTATACATCTAGCTGTAACATAGTTGCTAACAAAGACAGTTTCGCATTCACAGGACTACTCCACAGGATATGACATCTGACATTCAAATGTATGCTATTATGTTAAGACTTCAGTCATAGGTTCATAGGTTCATAGGTTCATACTAGGCTATCTGCCCGAGGGCATTTACAAGCCTAGCCCATAGTTTTGTGGCTTACGCCACCCCTTTAGTATGGGGAACTATACCCATTATCTTGCTGTGCCTCTGTTGAGCAGTGACACTGAGGTAATCCCTGGGGTATATCTGCGATCTCCCATCCATTGGTCAAGATTTCTCTTGAACAAGGCCAGCGAGGTGCTCTGCCTCACATATACCGGGATTTTATTCCACAGCATAGGGAGTCTTTGGGTGATGAATCTATCCCTCCAGCGTCCCTATTAATAGCGTGTCGAGGTTTAAGTCTCCGCCCTTGTGGCTCTGACGGATCTAGATTTTTTAGGTGAAGCATATTCATCAAATCTGGGTTTGACATGGCCTTGTATGTTAGGCAAAGGTCACCTCTGAGCAAGCGGTAAGTGACTGAATAGAGCTGGAGTTCTTTCAGTCGGGCAGCATAGGACAGATGTTTGAGACCCTTTATCCTTTTGGTGAGGAACTTTTGTGGCCTCTCCAGCTGCTGCAAGTGTCGGGTCAGATACATTCGAATGGGGCATTGTACTCAATCATTGGTCTGATGAGTGATGAGTATAGGGAGACTATGACCTCCCTTGATCTAGATGAGAATCCCTTCATGATAAGGTGGGCAATGTAGAAGGTCTTCCTAACTACTTTAGCTACATGGGTGTCGAATGACAGACTACTATCAACCTGGGTCCCCAGGTCCCTGATAACTTCTTCTATGCTCAGTGGATTGCCACCTATTTGGTAGCTAGGGGTAACCTTGTTTTTCCCGAAGGGTATGACTATGCATTTTTTGGCATTTAACTTTAGGCCATGGCTCTGGCACCAGTTATCCGTTTCTGTGAGACCCTTCTGAAGGATATCTGTGTCAGATGTGTTTTCTACTATGGCGCCCAGTTTGCAGTCATCTGCAAATGGGTTGCCAATGATTTGCCAGACAATACACGACTGTATGAGGCATTGACTGCAAATATGAGGAAAACATGTGACCAGTCTGCAAAAGTCTGGACAGTTGACAGGTATGGGCTCAGTATATAACTTCCAGTTCAACACACACCTCTGCGCCTGTTGTTTACTATGCACACACCCTATACAAGTCTCTTACATTTGTAAGACAATCATATGTATCACAGTAGGATTCACAGGTGACATATGAATTTTTACAACATAGAAAAGCAATTCACTGGTTCGATATCATAAGCTCAATACCTCCATAAGAATAATGGGACCAAAATTCTTATGAACACACTTTATTCCCAACAAAGTTTTAGAATCCATAAGGGCTCAAAGTTTGGATGGGTGAAGAAGTAAATTCAAGCCCCTATTAGGTGAAACTAATCTTGGTGGTACTGTAAACAAGACAAAGAACAATTCTCAACACAGTGACAGTATGGTAATGCCATTTGGTGTAGGGGAAAAGAAGGTGACAGAAATTATATTTAAAAATTGGACAATTTTTAAGGGCAATTCTGATGTCCTAAAAATTCTAGGCAGTCAGCCGAACTTTGTTTACAAGATGGGGAGGTATTTAAAATCAATATTTGGATACCCTGGAAAAATCATTTCTATACCTGACAAAAGTACCACCAAGTGCGGGACTTGCAGGCAATGTCCCTACATACTTGAATCTAATAATATAGTATTAAAGCAAAATGGATACAAGGTTAATTTGTGCAAAGGAAATTGTAACACTAAGGGTATAGTTTACATTTCAATTTGCCAAACTTGTGGCAGTTATTATATAGGTAAGACAGAAAGAAGGTTTCAAACAAGGATCTACGGACATCTGTATGCAATATCAAGGGGTAATGTGAATAATTCATTGTATAAACACTCCTTACAGTGTCAGGACATCACTAGATTTAAATTTAGGATTTTAGAACAAGTTCCATTAAATTCAAAAGGTGGGTGGTGGGAGCTCCGGTTGGAGTTAAGAGAACAATTTTGGATAATAAAATTAAACTCTGACATACCGCCAGGTATTAATGAGAACATTCCTTTGGCTCCAGTGTTAAAAAAGAGAGCTCTGGATGTAATGTAGCATTTTTCTTAAAGTTGCAATGTTTTATACTTTTATCATAAATGTTTTAAGTTGTCAGTTTTTGGAGTGGTGTGGGGCACTTAAACCACAGAATTTTTAATTTGTAAATTGTTTAATTAACTAGAATGTAAATGACACCTATTATATAAGAGGTGCTTATGGGAATAATAACTTAGTTCAGAAGAAGTCTCTACTTTGGTGAGGGAGATGAAAGTGCTTAACTTCCTTTGTGTTTGGAATAAAGTGTGTTCATAAGAATTTTGGTCCTGTTATTCCTGTGGAGGTATGGAGCTTATGGTGTGGACCCAGTGAATTGATTTTTTAAGTTGGTTTTGGTCAAATATACTGGCAATTTCATCTGTGTGGTTTTGTTTTACAAATGTTTACAACATCCCAGTTAGCTGGCCTAACAGTGTCACAGTCAGTACTGGACAATAGACACTGCAGTAGTAGTCATACATAAGCTGACATTTGCTGGGGTGACTCAGGGGCCAGAGCTGTGATCTATGTCAGTGCATACAGGGCCAGCAAGAATGGCCATAGGTGCCAGACAGCAGCATGTGAGTCAAGCAGGTCTTGTTGCGACCTAGTGTTTAATGTCATATTTCACATTATTGCATCCACCCTTCTGTATTCTATTACAAGCTTAAGTGATTGACATCACTGTTATAGTGCTGAAGAGTTTCCTCAGACTAATGCAAATGTTTAGGTTTGTGTAGTCACAGTCTTTCTTCGTATAGATGGGTTCAGACCTGTGTTGCATAGGCAGCAGCTTGCCTTTTGTAGGTAATGCTCATGAGCAGGTGATAGCCTGTGCACCATTCAGTGTCTCCCACTTGCTACTTGCATCCAGAACAGCTGTGTTGTCTTTCCATTAGCTAATGCCATAGCATGTGCTATAATTAAGTCCTTCATGTGGGCCTTTCCCCTTTTCCTTGCCTGTGAGGAGAAGATTATGGAGGTGTGGGGGGTACAGCTTCACAGACGGTAGGTGGAAATACCTCTCAGAACAAGAAATGTAGAGACAGCCTAACAAAATGGGGGACAAAGTTCCAGAATTGTTTTTTACATAAGTATTGTGGTTATATACTTAGAAGATTGCTAGATTAACAGGGTTTGTCTGGACATGCATTTTCTGAGTGACTTGACGTCTGACAGTTATATGTCTTACATACTTCTCAACCGTCCAGATGTCCACAGACTGCTCAGAGGTTTGCCTGTTATGTTTGGTCTGCTCCTCAGACAATTTCTGTTTTTGAGAAATCAGTAGGATAATGTGAGGACTGTAGTCAGTACATGTTGACATCCTTTTGTGCTTCAGACATCATATCATTCAGGGATGTTATGTTACAACAAATCCTGTAACTCCAGCAACTGTTTCACTTTGTAACACCATTATGTGAGATATGCCTTTCTTTTCAGCCCCCTATCCCCCAGGGATGTCAAGCATTGTCCAGATGTCTTGCAGTAAGAGGTTCAGAGGTATGGTATATCATTATTTTGTGACTTCACTCCTGATATCATGCCAGTAACTTAGCATACTCCCAGAAGTGGGATGTGGCAGTGGCCGTAAATATGGTCCCACTCCCTGGACATTCTGTGGAAATCTGTACAGTTGAGAGTTATGTATGTCTGGCCATTAACAGACTGTCAAGATTGTACAGCAGTGTTGTGTGTAAATGTTTGTTGGGCTGAGTAGGGAGAGTAGCAGATGGGGGGTCATAGATCCCATTCTCTCTGACTGTGCATGCTGCTACAGTTGGTGGTCACCAGCCAGGTGTATATGTTTGTAGGGGCAGACTGAGAAATGTCCTGTAACACCTCAGGATTCCCAGTAGACTGTGAGTTGTGGCAGTATATGTTGGTGTAGAGTGTGATTGGAAATCAGGATATGTTTGTTCAAACAGTCATTATACTCTAGAGTTCTTTTGGGGTACTGGTATGTTGCTGTGACTGTGGTGCAAATGGTTATGGGTGGGCAATTTCTCACCAATGTCTGCTTACCCCTACAGTTACATCCCTGTAGTGCATGATATATTTGCAAATACATGGGCAATTCCCCAGAGCTGATTTGGGGTAGTGTTGTGTTGATCTTATTGTGGTTCAGAAGGTGCTGGGTGAAATGGTTGGCAGCACTCAGTGTTTTTTCTCTTCTGTTACATGACTGCAGTCATACCTCTCCACTGTCCAGATGCTTAGACACTGTCTAGATTAGTGGCTCATATGTTTGGTCTGTTCCCAATAACAGCTGTGGGTTTCTAACAAATCATTGGGATGATGTGAGCACTGACATCAGTAAATGATAACAATCATTTGTGTTTTAGACCTGGAATTTTTCAGAAAATATATGTTAAATCAAACTGTGTTAGTCTAGCAGACTTCTACATGTATAACAGCCATATTTCAAATATGTCATAATTGTTTGCCTTTCATTCCCCCATTGCCAGGCTTTTTGTAGATGTCTTGCAGTAAGAGGTTGTTTATGTATACACACACACACACACATATATTGCTGTGATGGTAGTGCATACCGTTCTGGGTTTGAGATTTGCCGGCGCTGATTTTTTTGTTGCTGGGCAGAATAAGGGCTGATGGAGACAGAGTCAGTAAAGCACTTTTAAGCAGTTATAAGCGGGTTTGCTGGCTTTGCGTGAAGCTAAGTGATGCTAACAGATGGTTAAGTCCTCTTAGCTTCACTTAGCAGTGCTTACTCCCGCTTACACCCGCACTAATTTTAATTAAAGAAGAGAAAAAAGGGTGATAGGAAAGTGGTACAATGGGGGAAAGCAGGAGGTAAAACATTAGGAAAACTATTTAGGGATGTGTAGGATGAGTGTAGGAAAGGACCATAGCTCTACATTTCTTCTGCAGCAACAGCTGTGAATAATGTGTAGAATTTAGAATTTACAGCCTCACACCTGACAGGGAGGGGTGTTGGTGACAGATATTTGTAGAATAATTTGTTTATAGATTGATTAATTTCACTGCACATGGGGGCAAAATGTAGAGCTATGTATGGGGCAATGATTTTTTTGTGGTACAGATGCCCTTTTTTTAAGGTGAGAGTAGTATGTTGGGGAAGGGCTGTAGGTATGTTTGGTGAGGTAGGTTGGGTAGAATAGGTTGCATTCGCAGACAGAAAAGACAGCAGACAGGGGTGGTTTATGACACAGTGTATACATGGGTGATTTCACATGTTATATGCACTCACACTTGCATTTTGGACCTGCTACACTACCCTGGGTAACAAATATCAATTACTACATAATTTAACATGAAAAAATATTTTAACAATGCTTCCCATGTAAAAATAAAGTGCCTGTCTTGGTACTTGAACCATGAATGCCTACATACAATGCCAGGAGTCTTAACCATGACACTATCTTGTAATGGAGATTTTAACTATACATTTTTATTTAACTGCTATGAGATGTTTAAGCAATGCTGAGCAGAGGGCCCTTATGAGCACGTCCACTTTGCTACGCTTAAACATACCTTAAAATGTAAAAAAAAAATGGAAATTAATAAACCCATTTTATTTTCATGTATCAAAACTCCTTGTCAGTCACAGTAAGGGAAATTGTAAGGTGACACATAGGGACATATTTAAAATATTGCTCTTACAAACTTAGAATGTTGTTAGAATAATAGGTTTTGCATTAGCATGCATTTTCAGATGGATGTGGAGTCTTAAACTCAAATGTTTGTTATTATATAATGACTCAAATCCTCTGCTATTTGCCAGGAAGGGACATATATTTGGGGGAACACACCAAAAATATGATGCAGCATACCCCTCAACTGTACAGATGTTTGCAGAATGTCCAGATTTTTGCCTCAGACATCTGGTTCATTTCTCATATGATTGTGGTTTTCTAGCAAATCATTGGCAAATCCCTCTCAGGGTTTAAGTCAGACAATAATAACAGAATTTCAGTTTCAGACTTCATACCCTTCACAAATTCCATGATATTGCAAAACCTGTTATTCTGTCCACTTTCTGAGTTTGTATGAGCAATGTTTAGACAGTGTCCCTATTTGTTGCGCCTTTGTCCCCCCATTATTTATGGTTTAGTCCAGATTTCTTGCTCTAAGAGCTTTAGAGGTATGTGAGGACATCTGTACATTCTGAAGAAACCTGTACAGTTGTTGGGTATTGTCGTACAGCACTTTCACAATGCAGGGGGCATGTGACAGTACCTGTCACACACACCCTGCATTGCTTCCTATCTCAAATTCATGTTTTCAGTGTTGACAGACAGCACTTGGAAAGTCCTATATGGCACTTTGACAATGCAGGGGGTGTGTGACAGTACCTGTCACATGTTCCCTGCATTTATTTCTTGATCTCTTAACTATTTCTTAACTATTTCAGTGTCCACCGACACTGTTAAACTATTTTATTTGCTTTCAGTGACCACGGACACTGAAAAGCATATAAAAAGTGCCATACATCCCTTTGAGAGTGCAGGGGGTGTGTTATTTTTGTGTGCACTACTTAAACATGCCCCCTGTACTCAGTAGTGTGTGTGTCCACTTAGCCTTAGCAGTAGCGTGCCTTCATGAATACACAATGCGCTCTGCTATTAAAGCTATGCGGAAATGGACATGGTTCACTCTGCAGGAATAGCACTATTCCTGCATGGAGTTTATTGAATCTGGGGGTATATCTTTGGCTATAATATACCTTTGCTGCCTGTGCTGGTGGCAGCTCAGGTAAATGTGAAAGGTCCTATGGCACTTATCAAAAAGAGTAGTGGTTCTTTATTTAAACAATGTAACATATAAATCTTTAAAAACTCAAATTCCTGATTTAAAATAAAAATCTTTTTCAACATCCATTTTCCTTTTCTAACAAATATAGTTGTACAGGCATATGGTATCAATCCCAAATACCTTATATTCCCTCCCTGCCCACCATTTCATCCATAACCACTTTTCTGCTTTTTACTTATTTCATAGTTATCACATTTTTATTATGCAAAAGTACATTGCATCTAGCGAACCAAAATAGAAAATGCATGCAAGTAATTCTTTATCCATTATATCCCACTTAACATTTCAATTCTTTTGTAAAAAAAATATAAAATAATTTGTATATATTTTTTTAAATACTCTGTCTATCTTCCATTCCTGTCCAGAATGTTTTCATTCTTTCACCCGCTAAAACATGCTCAACTATTTCTTCATTGTTACACACGTAATATAACCTTTCAGATAACTGCTTGCATATCCTGTCTGACTCTATTGGGCATTTAGTTAATATCCATCTCCTCAAACAAATCTTTACATTCTTTAATGTACACAAAATCTGTTTTCTTACTTACAATAGTTTTGTTAATTTCACTTTCTGTTTCTTTCCAAGAATCTATTCTGCATCATATATCCATAATGTTTTCATAACAAATGTTCCCATCTTTGTCAATTCTATTACACAGCTTTTCCCCTTTTTATTTTATTCATATATTCATCAACTTCTCCTTCATTTTTTCATCTCTCTATCTTTTACATCCTGGATTGTATCAGTCTGAATGTGTTCATATTTTACTCTTAATATTTTAACTGAAACATTGTTTACATAAAATTCAGTATGCAAAATAAATGCAATTAGCCCAAAATACTGTACTTGTTAAAACCAACCCTACCAGTCATTAGCATAGCATATATTTAGAAGACATAAATCTAGAACCCCAAACTACATGAAACAACTTCTTATAGATTTTAATATAGTAGGAGAAGTTTGCTGGTGTCCTGTCCAAATTAAACCTAGTCAGTATGAATTCCAGCTCCGGTCTCACCTGGAAAGAGGTCATTGCCTACTTGGATAACCCAGTCAATAGAGTGCAAATAGAAACATTAATCATGCATTATAACATTCAGCCACTTAAAACTTATGAAGTTTGTGTTTATCAGCTGAACGACTTTTTAAAAGTAGTTATATTTTGTGGAATTTGTAGAATTACAGACTTATTGCAAAAGCTAGTAAAAAAGCTATTATGGAAGCAGAAAGAAATAAGGAGCTGAATTCTCAGTGATCACCATTATAGCATTGAGGTAATAAAGAACTAACTAAAAACTGAGGCAAGTGAAACAAGTACCTTACTAGTAGCAAGTTTCTTCAGAACTATTCAGAAGAAAACATGATGGCAGAAAGATAAATGCCTACCGGACACAGCATGATGTTTTACTCTAGATCTACAGTGTGTGAACAGTGGCACTCTTGTGAGACCTTTTCTCTCAGGGAATCTTTCTTCACTGGAATGAAAACCGTGTCTAGACCCCACCTCATAATAGCTAAATCTTTCTGGACAGGGATTACTCTTCTCTATGTTTCAACTCAGTTCTTTCAGCATTAAGAATTCAGTGTTGTTAGATATCCATTCCTACTGCGCTTCTATGCATTAATTAAATTGAATTAATGTTTGAGTTATTCACATTGTTGTACATTGGTCTAAGAATTCTATATGTAATCCAATATTTAATTAACATTGTTGATGTTTGTAATACAGAAAGCATATGTGTAATAGTCACATTATTTGTATAATGTGTATAATATTGATGAGATTAATTTGCACTCTAACACACATGTATGGCTTTACATTTATATGTGGATGTGACAAATCTAAATAGTTAAGTGGGAATATGAATCGGCTGGAGTATATTACAATTACACAATGTTTATGATATTTTTCTCTGTCTGTCCCACACCCTATCTCTGTTTTTCTTTTCTTTAATGACATTTGGATTATAATTCCTGTTGAAACAAGAAAGACCACTAGCACAGGAATCTACTTTGACCATGGGATCTTAGACCAGCATCCCTCCACTGAGGCTGCAGCATCACCACATCAGGCAGCGCAGTCACCCATCATGTCTGGATAACCACCTGGCAGTGTTGTCACACTACCTACACCAAATGTGTTAGGTAGCTCTGCCCCAAGGGATGGTGCATACCTGTCAGGTATCTCTGCCCCAAGGGATGGTTGACTGGTATGCAGCAGGAGTAGTGCCAGTGAAGGTGTTGAATACATCACCTGACAACAGTTAAAAGGGCTGGCGGAGGAGTAATGGAGAGTGGCCTAAGTGCCTTCATCAACAGAATGAAGCAAACCTGCAACAAATAGCCAAATTACTGCCCCCATCTGGTACTGCCAACAATATCCGGGACAGAAGACAGTGGTGACAGTTTAGAGGGAGAGCACTAGATTCTCACTATACTCTTGTTGGATGAGGATGTGCCTCCAAAGTTCCATGTCTTTCCTCAATGATGGTGTCCCCAACCTCTTGTGTCCATTATCATCCCTGCCTGTCTTGTATGTTCTGTATGTCTGCACCTGATTTCTAAACTACCTTACATACCAAACTCACTTATTCCCACATTATTCATGCTCACAAAAAAAAAAAAAAAATGAAAAGGGCACCTGCCCCACAAAAAAATTACACCGAATACATGACACACCATTTTCATATGTGTGTGTGTGTCTATGACACACTCAGTTTGGTCAAAGTGGCCATGCAACACTATTAAGGTGCTGTCACACACCCTTGAAGTTGGGACTATCCAGATTCCACAGATTCTTGGTGCAAATACACTGTTAGCTTCTGAAGGAATGAAGACCTATGGTGCTCTCCCACCTCCATTCTGCACACTCCTTTATTCTTCCCCAACTGTCTTATCCTCTGCTTGCTCCCCATTTTCACCAGCATCCATTCAAACTCTTGTCATACCTCAGTTTCACACACCATACACATGGCCAGAAATCACCCATAAACCAAACTCTCTATTTCTGACCTCAGCTTTTGCATGATCCTTGACATCAAACAACAATGCTAAGTGATGGCAAATCATACTTCACATCTTATGACAAAAACTGATACATTTTCCTTCATCTGCTTTAATATGGCGCTTCTCATGTTTCTGGGGTTGTTCAGCAGAAAGCAATGCAATACTGATAACAGTGTAAGGAGACACTTAATGTTCTAGGCATAAAATGCTCCAGAGTTTAATGTTCACCAAATGGCATGTTGCAATTCTAATTAAAATGTGTAACTTTTAATAGCTAAAATATAATTTCCTTAGTGGTATGCTCAGATAATGCTCAGGTCTGGAGATTGTTGATAAAGATTGGTAGATATTTGAATCCTGTTTTATGTCATTCACTTTAAGTTTTCTTTTGACTTAACATTTTCCATGGAAAAATAGGGCATAGATATGATGGTCTCCCACCAGTCTTCTGTTTATTCCTTAGTTAGTCTACCAGTATCCCACTTCTGCTCATACCTCCCCACCTTTAACTTGCAATTAAACAATCAAGCAAAAAGTAATGGGAGAGAAAGGCTCAACATTAGAGACAAATTTTAAATATTGCTTTTATGAACTTGCAAAGTTGCTAGAATAATAGGTTTTGAATTATTATAAATTGGCTACAAAATATGAAACAGAAATGCAAATTCATGCTATTATGTAGTGAATTCAGTTCTCAATGATTTGCCAGAACGCCAAAAATTTTATGATGAAGCGACTAAAATATGAAGTAAATAAATGGGCAGTCTGAGAAAATCTGGACATTTGAGAGGTATGCCCATTTGCTGTATATTTTGAACACTTTACAGTAATGATTATAACAGAAGTTGCAATGATGACACAGAAAACATTTGCATACAAACATGAGCTGAAATGGCTCAGAAACAGAAATGACTATATGCTTGTACTGTTTCTTTGCACAGTACTTGGCATGGAGCACTATAAAGTATTGTTACTTCCCATTCTAAGTTAGAAAACTCAAAAAATAATTACACAATCGATAATACTTTGCCATCCGTTACACAGATGACCTTGGCATTAGTGTGCCTCAATAAGTGATTGTGACAGACTGAAAGTAACGTCATTCGCTTATATTACTTGCATGCTGTTAACTGGCTTATTGTAGGCAATTTGTGAGGAGTTCACAATGATGATAATTATGTCTATGATTATTAGTGTTATGATAGGGTCCTGGACTTTTCCAGCATAAGAATTATCCTGTCCCTGCCACCCCTCTAAAGCAATATTTTATCTCATGCTTCAAAGCTTTAGGAGTAGTATGCACTCAGTGAACTGTTGTTTAATTGCTCTTACATTGCAGTAATCTTGTGCACCAACCAAGTTGGCCGATTCCACAGATAGACATATACAGTGACTGGATTTTAGGTGCTATGATGTTATTGCAACAATGCGATGGACAGGCTGGCCTAAAATGAAACTGTGCATTAGGTGAAAGGGTTCATATTGCCCCTACTGCTTCTCCTCCTTCTTACACCACCCAGACTGCATGTTTCTTCCTTTTCTCATATTTTGCCTTCAGTTTTTTTTTTCTCCCCATCCTTTCAACACAAATAAATTGGTTAAGATGGCACTATAATAACAGTGGAGGAAACAATTGAATTAGGTCAGATGTATGGGCTATGCCTGCAGAAGCCATGTTTTTCTAGATGGTCTGAGGTGCATTTTTACAGTTTTTCTTTCAGCAACCTTTACATCTAATGAGGGCATGATAGAATGATGGAATAAGCAAAAGTCATGATTAAGGAGAGAAGTTTCATTGTAACTTCTGAAGTTACTTTTTTCCCATATCCTTTCAACACACCCTAACCAGCCAAAACTGCACAGTTATAACTGTGTAGAAAGTATGTCATTATGCTGGGGATCTAGGGATGCCAGGTCCCCAGAAGCCATGGAGTTATTGATGCTCTGAAGTGCATTTTAAAGCATTTCTCCAATCTTTTTTCCAGTGATGGCCTGAACGAAAATCATTGTTAAAGAAAGAAATTCAGTCTTTTTTTGTTTACTTTTATGGAAAAAATCAGTTGACAAAGGGGTTTTATTCATAACTGACAAAATAGTAACGCACAATAAACTGAGAAAGACAAATGTTTGTCAGAATATTTAAATCACATCTTTAAATGGTGCCTATCTCCCTAACTCTATAAAAAATAACAGTCACTTTCTGGTTTCACTTATGACTGCTGTTATACATAAACACTCACATCAAAAGGTAGCTATCTTCTGCGCACCCCTCTGATATCAGTCTTTGAAAAAAACTTAAAGAAATAATAGACCACAGTGACATATTTCAACATATTACTATCACTTTTAGATAGATAGCATGCTTCCTTACTTCTATTCTCAAAGGATGGTCACCTGTATATGCACTCGATGTTTGATTGTGAGGAACATAAAACATATTGATCCCAGTAATCCATTCCAACTTGATATTATGCTGGCACAGGCTATACTGACATTCCATGCACAGCACTGAAAGTTAAATAACTAATGACCACAGTCTGTAAAGCAAACATCTATACACACTTTTGATTAGGGCCAAGTTTAGGATAGGTGGGGTTGAGGGCAGAGGCCACAACTAAGTCTACAAAAAAAAAAAAAAAATATATATATATATATATATATATATATATATATATATATATATATATATATATTCTGGGTTACAGGGGCTGAGAAGCCCCTACAAGCACTAAAGTTCTGGATGTTCTGTGATGGATATGTCTTACTTTTAAAAGATAATGACTTGTTGACTACATTTTTACTTCTATCAAGGGGAGTTATGTATATGCCTAACAATATTGTGTGCCCACAGATATACAAACTAGGGGTAATTTTACATACACACACACACACAAACACACACCCACACACACACACACACACACACACACACACACACACACACACACACACACACACACACACACACACACACACACTGCATACTCACCTTCAGGCAAATTGGAGAAATGACAATTTACCTACGACATGTCTTTGGGATACTGAGGGAAACCAGAGCACATAGATAAACCCATACAGAGACAGAGAGGGTATGCAGACTCCACATAGACAAAACTACAGCCAAGAAACCAATCAGAGCAATGCACTGTGAAATCACAACACTACTGACTGTGCTACTGTGTCAATGAGCAGTTGCTTTCGCAAACATCCTGTCCCTGACAAACTACCAGAGACAGTGTGCTACCTTATTGAGGAGTACACATACGTATAATGGCAATGCAGATGTTTGTGATAGCCAACATTTTACTCTTAAATACATTGCAACCCCCACCCCAACCACACACAGAAGCATAAGCCATAAGAATACTGGTTTATACTGAGTTTAGCAAATACAGTACATTGTATGACAGTACTGTTGCCACACCATATCATTGACTGTTGTTTATCATTCATCAAACAACAGCAGTGGAAAAATCAGTTTTGCTCACAGTGGTCTTTGTACCCACTTATTACAGTGGCTTTACTGTGTACATCTCAGATATGTTATTGTGGTTAAAATATACTAATGATGAAACATCAAATTATTCTGTTCTTGCATCCCTTGTTAACTTCAGTAATACTCACACCTCTGGTGCAACCAATGAAAGGTATATGTAAAAAATAAAATAAAAAAGAGGGATAAGGTCTGAGATTTTATATGGCTTACAAGAAGCAAATGACAACTTGTGAGGCAGAGAAAGCTTTATATTTCCTTATATTTTGGTCTATTCCTCTTGAAATTTGTGGTTTTCTGACAAATCATTGAACACTGAAGTCACTATATAATAACAGATATTTGAGTTTCTTACTTCATATCTTTCAGAAAATGCATACTAATGCAAATCATGTTATTCTAGCAACTTTCCAGGTTTACAAGAGTAGTATTTAAAATCTCTCCCCTTTTTGTGCCTTTGTCCCACCATTATTTTAGGCTTTATCCAGATTTCTTATTCTAAGACATTGACAGGCATGACCCTGCTCCTGATTTCTGAGCTATGACAAATGGATTCCTGTTAACTAATATAGAAATGGAAGTCATAAAAGACTGCAAATAATGAGATCCTTTTCTTTTATTTGCATAAACTGGATCAGATCAATCACGTCTTCAGAATGGCGTACACTTCACTCTTTCCAGTTTGGTGAGAAAGGGGAATAAAATCCAGGAGCAGGTAAAAAAATGCTGCAGCCAATCAAGTCCATTTTGCATGAAGCAGAGCTGAAAGACTGCAAGCACAGCATGACGTTCGATGCATTCCCTTGCTTACCAAGGGGAAGAGGTCAATACTTGACAACAATAGCCCTAGTACTAACACACCCATGCATGCTTATCGATGCAACCAGAATACTCCCTTGCTTTCCTCAGAGCCTCCCATAGCAGCAAGTTATCTGGGCACTGCCTTGCAGCCATGGGTTTCACGGGTGCCTAACACTGGCTATGCCACCGATATCTTGCTTATTCCTGACTTAGACTCCCAGTATCTCACCCCTGTTCACACCCCCTCCCAATACTTCTAACTTGCAAGCAAGCAAAAGTGAAAGGGAGAAAAACTCAGAATTAGAGACAGATCTGGTGTGTACACTTCCACTTACAAGAAATTTTTGGAAATGGGGTGGGCTCTCCCAACAATTTTATTCTGCTGCAGGCCAAACATCAGTTTAGCAACACAGTGATAATGTCATCCCTTCAAATGTGTTCTTTCCCAGACATGTAGGTTTGTACATTTACACTTAGGAGAAACATTTACATGGGGAGAGGGCTCCCACAACTCTTTCACTCACTTTTACACCAAACATCTGCCTTGTAATACAATGATCATGTCATCCCTTCAAATGTGTTCTGTCCTGCACTTATAGTTAGACTTTTCCTGTGGTGTGAGTGGCTAATATGCAGTTTTATAGAGTGTTTGTAGATAGGCAGGGTTTCAAATCTAGCAATGTACAATTAATGTATGTGTGGACAACAACAATGAAAGGCAGGACTGGCTAGCCTAATAGATGGTGATAATGTTGGCTCATCTTGTGTGAGCACTGATGTGACTAAAGGATTTTGATCTGTCAAAATTCATTCTGGGAGATATATGAGCATTCAAAAACAATCCCCGGGATTCATGAAGCCTGCGCCAGGCGGTGGAGTAGCGTTGACGATCTAGCACCAAATATGGCCACCAAGCGATTCAGGTACAAGCTGCTTCCACATGCACTACCAGTGTACGCCAGAGCTGTGCCGCTCCTGGTGCATGTATGCTAATTACCCCATGTGCAGCAGTGTAGCATGTAAATGAAGGTATATAGTGATTCATGAAGTGGTACAGGCATAGCGTAAGCATGTAGAAATGTAAACAAAAAAAAAAACGGTTTACATTTTGTCAAACATAAAATCGGAGCCATGAAAGCGGACCAAACTTACATATTATAATGTTAATATATGCCAATGGCTAAATATATAGCCAATGGCATAAAACAACATGCACAACATATAAAAAATAAGATTCAATGTCATGGCAACACTAACACAAAGTAAAACCGCAGTGCATCTGTGCGCAAACTGGATCACAAGGAAAATATATTTAAATGTCATAAAACTGCAATGTACCACAATTCATGATATCCCCATAATAGTAAAGGGCACGCATGCTACACCACAACCATGGCACAAGGGTTGCTAAGGGTCTGTGACAGTGTTCTGTTCGGTAAATAGGAATTAGCAGTCAATGCCATGCAAATGAGTCAAGTAATACAGAATCGCAAATGCTCCGCCGGCGTAAGGATGTACCACAAAGTGTAGCAGTACAACACCAAGGAGTGGCCTGCAGGTAAACATGACATCAAGAGAGGGGCACGCCACTGTAGCTGGAAGCACATTGGATCATTGTTAATCCGTGTTGCGTGTTGTTAAGCAAAGCCGCCAGATAGGGGTGTGGAAGTAGCCATAGCTTTGCTTAGCTGAGAGCACACAAGGTAACCGAAAGTTCATGTGAATGTGGATGAAAATGCACACGAAACCCGGTAAACGGCTGTGCGCAGCACGCACCACAGCTGAAACAGGAAGGATACAGGAAGACAATAAGGAAATGCTACAGCATGGTAATTGGAGTACAAATGAGTAATTAACACTTAGAAACTCACAGTGGTCCATAGACAACAGCTAACAAGGCTGCTAGCAGCTACCTGCAGAACAGGAAAGGGGTGGTGCCGTACAGCAAAGAAAAGAAAACTGTCACAGCAAAACAAAGCAAACTTGCAGTAGATCAGCTACATAACACATTTTCCAACACAATCCTTGGTTGTCAAAGTACAAAACAAGAAAGCCGGCAGCTGGATGCATGCCTGACATGGTAGGGGAATTGGGTTGAAATTGAAGTAAAGGGCAATAGATGAATTACGGCAGCCAATCGTAAGTCAACACCAAAGTCCCCACAATAGCAGTACCTGCTGTAAAACCAATAATTAAGATACCCTGCAGCTGGAATAGCACAAGCACACCCAATTACACCAGAATCATCCATTGCACAATAGTATAAGGTGTGAA
The DNA here is from genome assembly GCF_019279795.1 of Protopterus annectens. Lineage (NCBI taxonomy): Eukaryota > Metazoa > Chordata > Ceratodontiformes > Protopteridae > Protopterus > Protopterus annectens. Next base: position 1,131,824,226 of record NC_056741.1, on the reverse strand, counting down.
AGCCCCACACACACACACACTTGTGTATTCCCAGACACTCTGCACCATTGGTGTATACAAACTGGGAACTTTTAATATGTACATGTTAGGGGCTGCCATATCTTTGATTCACCAGCATGTGTTGGAGACTGATGGTGGTGTGGAAGATGATGACAACCATCTCAGGCACTGGAGGAGGAGAAGAGTGTTCAGATCCAGGGTAACTTACCAGGGGTTACATGATCTGGAGATAGTAGAGCATTACAAGGTAGACAAGGACATCATACAACAATTTGTTGAGCTGTGCCGGCCACACCTCAAAGACAGAAGTAACAGAGGGGAACCCGAAGGTATGTGTAAGCTTGAGAATACTAGCCACAGGTACCTTCCAAAGGCCAACTGGGGATATCATCGGAATCTCACAGGCATCAGCATCCAGGGTACTCCACCAGTTCCTGGATGCCATGTTACCACATGCCAATGAGCACATATACTTCCCCCGAATGCAGGAGGAGTTGTCCAGCAATATGCATCTCTTCCACCGTGTGGCAGACTACCCAGAGGTACTGGGTGCAATAGACTGCACGCACATACACATCAAGTCACCACCCGGTGAGCAGGGTAGGTGCTACATAAACCACAAGGGATTCCTCTCCATCAACAGCCAGGTCATGTGCAATGCCCAAGGCATTATCATAGATGTGTGTGGTGGCAGCCCTGGAAGCTATCATGACTCCCACATATGGCATGCCTCACAGCTGTATCAGGTATTTGCCAGGGGGGACGTCCCATATGGCCACCTGGTGGGGGATGCTGGCTATGCACTGGAACTGTGGATGATGACTCCTATCAGAAATGCACACACAGCCACGCAAGAATGCCATAATGAGGCACACGCAGAAACCAGAATCATCATAGAGTGTGTGTCTGGGATGCTGAAATCATGGTTCCATTGCTTGGACATATCTGGTGGAGCCTTGCAGTATTCTTCAGGAACCTGTACCCACATCTTCATAGTATGTGCCATGCTACACAATATGATCCTGTGGAAACAGCTGCAGCAGGGACAGAATGGTGAAGGCTCTCTCAACCCACCACTATTGCCAAGGGACCAACAGGCATAGAGGGACTCAGACCACGAACACCCTGTGCTAGCCCCAGTAGGCAGATGGAGACATGCCCAGTATGCCCATGCCTTGGCAAAGAGGGAATGTATTGCACACACTGACAGTGTAGGCAATCATGGACTAACACCCTTCTGCACCTGCACACACAGCAAACATGGATGGCACACACACATGACCACCTTTAAATTGTCATGTATAGGTGGTCTACTGTGTGCATCCTACATAGGTAGCCCTCAACTATTGTACACACAGCCACCATTGGCACAAGGTAAGTCAATACCTGAACAGTAAATTAAGCTATCAGCATGTGTCCATACTGTATGTACAGGTTCATAGATACATAGGTAGATACATGCCCAGCTGCCGAGGCCACTCATAAGCATAAGCAAAATGTGTTTGCTGTCACGACCCCATCGATTAACTAACTGTCCCTCTGTGGAGCAGAGCCAATTGCAGGATCCCCGGGGTGTAGCCACTGTTCCCCACCCACTCTGCAAGGATTCCCTGGAGTGTTAGTGAGGGGTTTTGTATAATGTAATCAGGGATGTAGTTCCAAATAATGGAAGTATCCTTGACAGGAATCTTCACAGATGTTTACATGTTACATAGTATACCTTAAACACAGCTTGCATATATAGGTAGTTCTCCACAGAATAATAAACATGTGGAACACACAACCGCTGAAATATGCGTTAATCACCCTTGCACTACCAGTGCCTGCTCTGAGATGTTAGATATCACTGCCAGGATTAGAACACGCAACCATGTACACATTCATCACAATAACATACCAGTAAGCTACCCGAGATGTACCAATGGCAGTCTTGTATACTGACAGGATAAAACACAAAAGGTAGGAATGTGTTGAAATAAGACAAGCCGGCATGTACCCAATGAAAGGTGTACATTTTATATATATATATATATATATATATATATACATCATCATATATATATATATATATATATATATATATATATAGAGAGAGAGGGAGAGAGAGATATATATGTCGATATATGGGGATATACATATATATGTAGTTATATAGATAGGTTAACAACATCTACATAACCATGGAGTTACATATAAATGGGATACCTACCACATGCCTACTGCTTTACATACCGACGCATGTAATCCTGAGGCTTAAGTTCCAAATGCGCGAGGTGTAAAATCACAATGTTAAGGGACAGTTAGTCAGTGCTTCTGGTGTTGCAGGTCAGGTAGGTTATGGTGTGTAACTGTGTTTCTTAGGGCTGTAGTGTGTGTAAGTGTGTGTTCTGGGTGTGGTGTGTGTTCTTGGGGGACTGTAATGTGTGGGTGTGGGTTAGCTTTGTGCATCTGTTTGCGCAACCTAGGAGGTAAATTATTAAAGTAGGGGGTAGTGTGGGGGGAGCAGACACCTACATGGGGGGTGTAGGGGGGCTTGGACACCTGCTTGTATGTAATGTAGAATGGTTTGTTTGGATGTGGTGGGTAGCAGTGTGTCTGTGTGTGCGTGGTTGTGTGTTCCATGTTAGTGTTACTTTCCCGAGTTTCTGTCACTGTCGGTAATGTGGGGTATGGGAGTCTGGTCCCGGTACTGTGTGCGTCAGAACACTGGTTTTGGGATTCCATAGGTATCCCATATACAGCAGTTGAAGTGTTCAGATATGTGTATAGCATGGACCATAGCAATCACACATTCCACCACTACCAACCTTTATGAACAAAGAATATGGAGAGTATATGCCTATACACTAATACAAATATGTGCTATGGATGTGAGCCAATGATAGTATTACCATCTGTCCCACTTTGCAAGTGACACTCCCTCTTTGGGCGATTGTGCCCTGACCAAATATATTAAATGTGGCAAATGTTCTGGGATTGTAGGACATAATTATGTCCCGTATGTACTGTAATAGTTGCATACAGTAGTTATTTCTGTATCTAAAATACCTACATGTTACAAGAAACAGGATAAGCTACTAAACTGCTACAAGAATAAGTTTATATTTAGGCAAGAAAAGAAAGTTTTATCCTTGTATTGACTGTGGGTTAGTGTCGGCCTGTAAATTCTGATGTGTGTCCCGAAAATGTCCCAATATGGCCATATGAAAAGGTGCATCCCTAGCCAAAGAGGGTCAGACACCAACACAACTACGATGACTGCAAATACCTATGACAGAAATACACAGCTTTCATGTAGCAACACTTTATTACATTCAAATGTATTACCGAAGGGATTCAAGGACTAACATCACCTACATGCTATACTGGAACCACATAACAGTGCCTTAATAAATCAGCCTGCAATTACCATTGTATTAGTCCACAAAAGGATAGGTCTTCAAATAGGGTAGGAACCCTCATGCACATATCGATTATGTATAAAAGCAGTTCCTACACACCTGCATCTGCTATGCACACCCACCAACATCAGCCCCACACCCAAACATATTACAATAGAAACTGTAATAACATCACAAATCATTCATTCACTGTACGACATCTGCAGAAGCCTTAACATACATTGTCAGATACACACTAACATGGCCCTATGTGAAATTGCTGCTGTTATACAATGGAACAGCTGCTGATGTTACAAGGTTTGTTTGCACTAATCCCGTTTCAGAGGGTTGTGAGTACACCGGGATGTGTTAGCAGTTACTGAGTAACAGCACAGTATGCTACACTTGTACACCAAATGAAGGATGTCTGGTGAGCACACTGTAAACCACATAGCAGTTCATGCATAGCCATACAGGCTTGAGCTGCCCAAACATCCTTGCCAGACTTAAACATCTGCAGAAGTATCAGGTACAAACAAACCCTGCATAAGTAGCAATGTTCTGAAATATAACAGCTGTACTCACATGTAGAACAAAATTGTCTGGCCATTGCACACAGTCCATGGGAGTCATGAAGCTAATATATCTCTGTGTGTCTCCATACAGCTGTTGAAATATATCGCAAACAACACATCCAGGCCATCTTCCTAGAAAGTAAGGCAAACGGACAACGCACAAAAGGAGTACTCACTTATACACCACTGTTGCCATGGTATCGGCTAATGGAGTAGCTGCACAGCTGATGTGCATCTAATTAAGTACTTTGGAACAGCAATTGGTGGACAGGATACCACATGTTACCGATATGTAACTAGAAAAGGATGTATTATCACACATTCAAACCATACATATATACCAGCGGAACGTTACAAAGAACATTGAAACACAAACTGAAAAGGATTGAATCAACAGTTAACGACACCTCAGGTTACTAATAAGGTATGTAGAACAGTCATTATGTCTGTGTATGTAGTACCTTTTTGTAGTATTTAAAGTGCACACAATCCATATAGTGGAAACAGTTATCTTGCAGTGATGCATTGTTGAGCAAAGCAACGCTTGTAGTATTAGTGTGTACAGCTGTAGGTCACAGGGCAAACACCTCATACACCACAGGGGATGCTATATAAAGGCTTTGAACAGAAATACTCCTCACCAGCCGCTGCCAGTAGCAGGGCTGGTCCAACAAGTATGTGCTATAACAGTGGATAGTATATGCTGATATATTGTAACTGTAGCCATATGTATGGGTGTATTACTGGGAATAACATGTTGAAGGTTGGGCCACTGTGCAATTATGATTTGCATTGTGGGATATTGTGCTAATAACTGTGTAATATACAGTATTGTAGGCATATATGTATTACAAGCTACATAGCATTACTGTAATGTTCGGCAAACATTATTTATGTCTATTGGCATTTACAATACACAATAACAGGATACATATGTCTTTTAGTCACCCAACAGTTTATCAGCATGATAGCAAAGTAAAATGGAAGAGCTAGTTAACTATCCATGCACATAACACATATAATATGTGCAAAGGTAGGTACTAGGCTCTTACCAAGGGTATTTAAAAGCCTAGCTAGAGTGTGTTGGCTTTCGCCACCCCCATAGGTTGGTTCCCTGTGCCTCTGAATGGCAGAGCCATCAGTTCCCTGTGCCTATGTCCAGCAGAGCTACTGCAGTGATCCCCAGGGTACATGTCTGTCTCCCATCCACATGTCAAGGTTTCCCTTGAAGAGTGCTAGTGAGGGACCCTGCCTGATGTACATTGGAATCATGTTCCAAAGCATGGGGAGTATCCGGGTGAGGAATCTATCCATCCAGCATGTCCTAGTCATTGTTGTGGTTAGATGTATATCCCTAGAGCAAGTGGCTCTCAGGAGCCTCTGTTTAGGTGGAACATATCCAGCAATACAGGGTTGGGCATGGGTCTTTTACGTCAAGCAGAGATCACCTGTGAGTATGCGGTATGCAATGGAGTACAGCTGTAGTTTCTTAGGTTGGGCTGCATAGGTCATCTATTTGAGGTCTGTAATCCTCTTGGTGTGGTACTGGTGCGGTCTTCCAAGCTGTTGCAGTTGTCTTGTAAGTCATATCCCAAATGGGGTGTTGTATCTTTTAATGGGTCTAATAAGTCATGAGTAGATAGTCACAATGGCCTCCTTTGATCTGGATGCGAAGCCATTAGAGATTGGGGGGCCATGTAGAAGGATATTCTAATCACCTTGTCTTTATGGGTATCAAAGGAGAGATTGCTATCTGCTGGAGTTCCCGGATCCCTTATTACCTTTTCTGTATATAGGGGACTAGCACCTATGTGGTAGTCCATGGGTAATTAGTTATATCCAAAGGGGATGACTATGCACTTTTAGGCATTCAGCCTGATGCCATGATATTAACACAAGGTATCCGTCTCAGTATGACCCTTCCAGAGGGTGTCTGTAATGGCTGGGGAAACAATTATGTCCCCTAGTTTGCAGTCGTCTGCAAACCTTTTCAGCCAAAGCCCTCTTGTGCTTGTCTGTATGTCAGAGAAGTATATACCGAACATGAGGGGTCCTAGGACTGAGCCCTGAGGGACGCCACGTGTAACTGATATACAGTCAGACCTAGGGTATGCAACTCCCACTGTGTGAGTTCTGTCCGTGAGCCACTTTGCAAACCATCACATGACATAGGGGTTAATGTTCAGGCGGATGGGTATGTAGATAATACCAGAAGGAGGAATGGTGTTGAAAGCCTATGAGAGATCTAGGTAAGCTGTGTGGACCTCCTTACCCTCACCTAATGCCTTGGTAACTGTCTCTAAGAAGTCCACCAGGTTTAGGAGGCATGGTCTGCCCTTAAGAATGCCAAACTTGGAGGGGTCAAAGGTTTGAAGGTACTCAATGTCTCTGTAACTGAGATCCATGATGTGCACCATAGCCTTGCTGCCCAGGCTAGTCAGGCCTATAGGGAAATAGGTCCTGTGGTCCATTGTGGTGCCACCTTTGTGGAGTGGGATAACTGTTGCTGTGCACCATTCAGGGGGCACTATGCCTGATGTGAGGCTATTATTGAACATGGTGCGTAGGTGGGGAGACGGTACATTCTGAAGTTCATGTAAAATGCAGCCTGGGATGTTGTCCAGTCCCATGGATGCTGTGATATTGGCTTTAGAGTATGCAGCTTTGAGAGGGTGGGGGAAAGGTAGCACTGAACCTATCTGCCAGGATGTTGCCAATATCAGTTGGTTCTGTAATGTTTGTGTCTTTGTGCTGTAACTCAGAGCAGATCTGGTTGTTGACATTGAGATATGTGACATAGTTAGAGAATGCTTTGTGGTTGTTGCTGGAATTAGTGGCGGTTTAGTTTTCATAGCTAGCTTTGGAGGATCTTATAAGGGATCTCACCTTCTTACTGAGGCTGGCCAGGGAACTCCTCCATGCATGTGATTGTACTCTTGTTTGCAACAGTGTCTTCCTCCTGTAGTACAGTTTGTTTATGGCAGGGGACAACAAGATTGGTTTCATTAATTAGGAGTATAGCATCTTAGTTCTGTTTGGGATAGCACAAGCCATGCACTCGTGTAAGTGCTTATAGAGTGCATTTGTTTAGGATTCAGCAGTTGTAACATTATTGTCCATCTGCGTGAGTGTCATGACGTTTATCACGTCTGTCTTAAGAAGCATGTAGTTGGCTTTGTAGACATATTATACTGTGGTTCCCTTAATGGGGGGTGTGTGCGGGATGTGGATATCAATGGTGTTCAGCTCATGGTCGGATTGGACCAACAAAGAGTTGACTTCACGTGTGGAGCACCAGTCACTCATGTTGGTAATGCCTAGGTCTAGGATATTGTTGCCCCTGGTGGGTGTGTGGATATGTTGATTCAGGGCATTGGTGTTTATGAATTCCAGAAAGCGTTGAGCTAATGTGTTGGTACACGAGTAGTTTTCCCAGTTAATGGTGGGGTAGATTCAGTAAGACTATGTGATGAGTGTGGTGTGATGTGAATGTTAACCTTCTCCACATGACTGTCAGGGTCAGGCTTGGTTGGAGAGAGCTTTACCTCCAGTTTGGCTAGATAATTGCATCTCTCACAGGTTGTAGTGTTGGGTGGTAGGCAGAAAGGCTCGTCTGTGTACATGAGGCAATGTGTACATTGCCTCAAGAGGTCCAGATTCATCAGATAGACAGGTGGGAACACTGGCAGTTGACTCTTGGACATGCCTGAATATGGAAATACTTTCACCTAGATAAGTGAGGAAAGTGAGTACAAGAGCTATTTTACTCTAAGCACATGAGAAAAGTATGTACAAAACCTGTTTACCCTTACCTCTAGGTAATGAGGAAGATTGGGTGCTATAGTAATTATTAGCTTACGTAGTGCTTACAAGTTCTGAACAAGTGCTGAGCATGAATAAGCAATCCAAATAGGGTCTTGGATAACATAAACACATGGCCCCCAACCCCCAACAGGTACACAAGCATATATTCATATACACCACAGGGCCCCTTTCCCACAACTATGCAGGTACAAGCTGCACTCAGGCTGAATGAGACCTGTCCACATCACAGGTTGTATCATACACATATTGCAAAACAAGATGCTCTCCATGTACACATCATGTAAAACATAGCTCCATGTCAGGTTGTGTACACACTGAATAGTGCACACCAACAGGTATCACAACCCACAAAGGAGGAGACACCACCAATAATGGGAAGTACTGCTCTACTACTCTGCTGAGTCTGGTCTGGAAGGCCATGAACCTTAATCAAATAATTGATGTCAGCAGTACAGATGTAGATGACAGTAAGGCTGATGTCACACTGCATATCATAACCTTGCCAGGTCATAGGACATCATCACCCATACTGTGTACCACCTACACTCCGTATACTAGATGTACATTCCTATGTCACAGGAGTGTTTTGCAACAGGACTGCTGGCAGAACCAACACTACAGAAGGTGTCTGAATAATACATACTCATCACATCAGTGACAGCTACAGTATGTCAGGGTTAATGAATTTGATTCCCCCTCATTGCAGTCCATACCTCACAGACAAACAGAAGCCATCTGCCTATTGAAGTATGTGAATGACTATGATTTAGGAGCAATAGCTGACTCAGGAGTGTTATGAACAACATACAGAAGGGGCTTTGTGGGTGAAGTGTGTGTGACATATGGCCATCATCTGACAGCTACATATTGCATTGTCATCCCTATGTTAATAAACCTGTACCCATGAACTACCAGCTAGGCAGTGATCAACATAATGGACACTTGTGTGTAAGGAATGCAGCTGCGCAGTTGTCTTTCCTGTGATAGCTACATCACCACACCTGTCAGGTAGTCATATGTGGCAACCCTGATAATGATAGGGTGCCATCCATGAATTTAGAGATCATTGTCTAGCCATACACAGCACTCAAGTGACCCATATCAGATCACATATTTCCTTTAAGGGGTATTGGCCATGTGCAGATGGCCTACACCAGCCTTCCCATTCCCCATCTCCACTATGTAGCACGATGCATACCCTGAATAAATCCATGTCCAATACAGTGATGTTGGACATGCTACACATACTCATACTGATCTCAAACACATACTTCATGGACGTCCACCTTCCACATGCTGGACAGATCCTTGTCCCATGCACTTTACATAGTCCTGCCATACTATGCATTCCTGTCTGTCAAAGCTGCACACCGCTCCCTTTTCAGCCATGGTGTGATGACCACATGGTAAATGTATCATTAACCCTGTGTATCAGTAATGTGGCACTGCTCCACCTGGCCCCACAGTCCTGCCTGTCAGCTACTGCCAGGTAACCTTTCATCCTAGAGTCATACATGGCCCATGGCATGTAGCCCAGTAGTTGACTTTGACTGTACATGCTATAGTTGATATCCATCCCTGCAAATACCATCTGGCTAGCCAGTGTCCCATGTGTATCACATGGGCAACACAGGTGATACATGGCAGGATGTTGAATTGCTGTACAGTGCCATGTAGATGTATATGGCAGAACACATACATGTAAAACCTTATGTGAGCAAGTCTGCAGGGTCACAGGTCATGTCTGTTAAGGCAGTGTAAGTCCTTATATGTGACATATACACAGCATCAAGGTTGACTGCATTAATGTGGACACATCCAGCCATGTGCTGATAGGTAGGAACACCAGTACAGGCAAACAGACATGCCCACATCAAGACAGCCTCCACATGGAGTATGAGCAATGTAATCAGGTGACACACACACACATATATAGTGATAATATCCACTCAACATTGAGTGTCACATGTGTGTGACACAAACACATCAGTGTCATGTAGGTTTGCAAATACAACTATTTAAACTTAATAAATGCGATACACATGTATGTTCAGCTGTAGCTCTGTATGTCTTTGTGAGTTACTGTGACCTGTCTCTATCATTATGTCTTCCAGGTATGCCGTGTGCAAGGCTACCCCCTTTTACCCGCTTGGGGGATGAGGCCCTCATCCCATACCTACTTGACAATCATGATACCTTGTTCAGCCATGTGCCACAGGATGTACAGCAGCAGGATGCCCTGTGGATGGAACTTTGCAGGAGGGTTAATGATGTTGGTGGCCGCAACCGCACATACTAGCAGGTGTGCAGATACTGTACAGACCTTATTAGATGGGTGAATCAGCATGTGAATGAAATTGCCAGGGAACAAGGTGCAACAGGTGGTGGACCACCAACCCAGCCCCCACTGACATGTACCGAGGAGCTACTGACCAACCTGGCGACACCTGCAGAACCACATCCACAAGCTTTAGCCGATACTGTGGAGGTGGGTGTCTCTCAACCGCTGAGCCTGGAGTTGCCTGGTAAGCCAGTACTGCAACTATAACAACGATATTCCATATAGTTGCATGTGTCACTGTACAATATGTAATGTAACATCATATGCAAGGCATGTATACACACATGCCGCATACTATAGTATACTGCTCTGTGTATGCACACATGTGCATACACCATAGTATAGTCTAATGTACTGGTGTATGTGTTATGCACATTGCACCCTGTAGCCATTATACAGGTGTGGATTATGCACATACTACTGTGTTACTCCTATTTAGGTACCTCTGGCGTTCCGCTGTGACAGCAGCCCATTGCAGGTGAGAGTGCTATTATTTATTAGGAATCGTAATGCACAAATCTATCTGCCCTGTGGCCATTTACAACATGTACACATAATGTATGGTCCTGTCATAATATACGGGTCGGACCTGCAATGCATCACAATGACTACCCATGTGCAACACTTGCAAACTATGTGAATCATCTCACCGACATGAATCCTCACAAACTGTCATTGCCAGATGTGTGGACAGTTGTGCATACAATGGTGGAGGTGCTGTTTACTTTAGGGATGTACAACAGAGCAGAACTATACATGTGGCGAATACAAACAGTACTACACAGTAGGCTGGAGTATGGCCAGCACACAGAATTCACTGTTGTGGATCATAGCCCTGCTATGAATGTCACACAATGTGATGTGCTATCTTGACATGTCCATGACATTTAGTGGCCTGTCTGCAACACTGTCTACCTAACCTGAAAACATATTCCACATACCACCCTTTATCTGCATAACTCTGTCTTCAGTGGAGCATATATGTCATATGGGACAACACAGACATGTGAAATAGATGCCCATCACAATAATTTGTACAACATATGTACACACATGGCCATGAAGGATGGCCAGAGACATGGAGCAACACACACAATAGACATGATGTGCTTGTGTGAACACCCTGTCATACAATGGCTACACATGGTCCAACTATGGCCTTTGTATAATGGTCATATTGTAGATGTGGAACACTAAACATCCTACAGGCCTGTGCACATCTTGTGTAGGTGTAACATCAATCCACCACATAAGATGTGTTGAACATCTTGAGGGTGTTACAACATGACACCTGTCACCTGTACAGTATCCACATCAGCCCACAGATACAGCATATTCCCTTGTTGGTGTTGGACATCAATGTCATACTTGCTCCTAGTGTGTGTGTGTGTGTGTGTGTGTGTGTGTGTGTGTGTGTGTGTGTGTGTGTGTGTGTGTGTGTGTGTGTGTGGTACACCGATGTCATGTGGGACATGGTGTATTGACGTGTTCGCCATGTCTGGCCATAGTTGCCAGGCAGCAAAAATATGGTTGCAGATGTGCAGGGGTGTCATCCGTATACCCATCAGTGACTGGTGTCACAACTTCAACATTATGGTTTAGAGTGTATACACCTCAGTGACGTGGGTCACATTCCACAGTATGCATGTATTGTATCTGAACACAGTCATGGCTATGGACTCAGTATGTAACTCACACTGTATAGCACTAGAGATGCCTCATGATTCCCTGCAATGGCCATGCACATCAGCTAAATGTGCAGTATATCTGTAAGGCGGACAGAGAACACTGCATTGGGAAACCATTGCCTCACTGTATATTTGACAGGACACCATTGTGTTAAACATGTATGGATGTCATTGCACAAGTCAGCGGATCATATGTCATGCTACACGTGATTGTCAGGGTCATATGCCACACATCAGGCAGGTGAACTGTTAACCTGTGCTGGTCTACATGATGTAACACAGGGATGTATGCTAACTACTACTATGATTGTGTAACTTGCATGCCATCTGCTATGACACATGCATGCTGTTCTGTGCAACCCAGGGATGTATGATAACTACCACTATTATTGTCTGTACTGCATGCCGTCTGCCGTATCACATGCATGTTGCATGCCTTCTGTCATATCACATGCGTGTGTGTCTGTGTGTGTGTCTATTGTATAGATTGTAATTTATAGTTCTTGTCTGCCCTCATAGGTGATGTAGGCGCATTGCCCTTCTGCGGTTCATCTGATGTTTGTGTCCCCACAGACTCTAGCAGTGATGATGAATGTATGATTGAGTCACAGGCAGAGTTGTCAGGGGATGAAACTGTGCCATTGGTTGCCATTCCATCTGTATCCCCCTCATCCCTGTACACAGATCCCATGCCTTTACATACCCCATCACCAGTGGCCATAGAGGAAGGGCAGTTGGCTCGTGGTAGCTTGGAACAGGAAAGTGTGGGGGCTATGGAAGGTGTGCCTGCACACCATAGTGTCAGCCAAATGACTGGTGGTGCCCCACACAAGCACGTGGACAGTGCTGCTCATAGGAAGACCTCTGGCCAACACGCTCCTGCAAGACAGAGCAAAGCAGTTGTTGTCACCAGACACCTGTTTCAGGCTGTAATGGAGGCACAGGCACGTGCTGAACAGTGCAACAGAGAAGATCAGAGGCTACAGAGGGCTGCCGTCCATTCTTTAAACAACAACATCCAGGCAATGGTAAATGCTCAACAGCAGATTGCTGAAGCTTTGGATAGATGGTTGAGTGACATGGTTGGAGTCCTTGATTGTGGCATGAAAATCTGCGAGCATGAGCTGTCTGTGTTGGAACATTTGGTAGGAGTGAGGTGTCGGGCACGTGGGCGTAGGTCTGCTACATCACCTGTGTCAGGTCTACTTGTATGAGCTACCTCACATGTCCGCTTCCATAGTGGCAGTAGCAGCAGCAGTGCATCTGGTGCTGTGCTGTCCACACCACAACACAGCAGGCCACATGCATGTGGCCTGGGATGGTCCCAACAGGGACATGGTTCCAGTAAACAAGTGACATCAGACAGTACCCAATCTGTACCTCTGCCTGGTAGTGCCCATGCAACCTCTGACAGGCACAGGTCACATGTCCGTGGCCGGACACCGTGAACTGTAAAACCTCACTTGTACAGTCTGCAGCTGTCAATATTACCCCTGTGTAGGCCAGACACATGCCAGAACTGTGTGCATATATACACACACACTGGAAACATATGTAGGGCACCGCAGTACACACATGCATAACATCTACACATGCCCAATTAGATCAAAGGCCCAAACCCACACACATTATGTCATCCAATGGTGCAGCCTAGGCCTCTGGCAACCATTAACACCATGTGCATATGATGATGCCTGTGCCGCATCCCTGACATCCACACCATCGGTGTAGGGACATGCTCATATGGTCTGATGCACAGGGTGAACAGACTAGGAAGACAAAGTGTAGTTTACAATTGTTGAGGACTGTTGACAGGCAGCAGATATACCATGTACTACAGGTGTACAATACTGTTAACAGTATGTGTCTTGTGTAACAACAGTAACTGCATGTTGGTCATGATGTTTTGCTTTCCTCCTTCAGGTCTAATTGCACGTGTTGGTGGATGTCAGTGTTTGCAGTTAGTGTCCCATATGTCAATGTGGACTACTCACAGGTATGTATGTATATACCATCATGCACCGTGTAGCTGCCACATACAAGTGAGAATGTCCCACGTTACAAACACGACTACCAATCCAAGATGATAGCTTTGTATTAAGCTATTGTGGCCACAGACGTCACATCCATAAAGGGTGACATCACAGGTACAGTTACATGGAGTGGTGAGGTAAGAGAGTGGTCTAGCTGATTACAAGGGTACAGGCTAGTGGGAAGTGTGATGCCTCATTGGGAATCAGTAATACATGTACCCATGACAGGATGCCAACATACAACTGCACCCACGCACTCAGGTATTGACACATATGTATTCAGTGACACAGTAACACACCCACACACTCACGGATTCACTGACACAGTAACACACACTCGCACACAGTTGCTACTGGTGAGGTGAGGACCCCTGCCTATGTGCAAATCATAATTACAGTACTGTGCACCTACATGATGTGCTACAGAGAATACTTATGTACAGGTAGTCAGTACAGCCTAAGATCGGGGGCATCAACACGGATAGTAGAATGCATCACCTGGATGGGGGAGGGGGTCTTATCAGTTCAGTATGGTAACATACATCCTCACCCCAGGGACCAGTCAGCCCTACATACACACACTGTGGCATTCAATATTTAATACACCTATGTCATGCGCATGCAGGTACATCACATGTGTGATACACACCCCTGCCTATGTCCTGCTTTCTACACTGCAGTCTGTACAGATGTGTACACTAGTGTACAGGAGAGTGAGTAACAATTGATGTATTCCCCACAATACTTGACATATATGGACACACATGCAACCACACATGCCATTACTGTGAATCTCAGACCTGCCTAGCTCATGTTATGTATGACAGACGTACAGCAATATTGCACACATTACAAACTGTGCTGATACTTCCTGTGGCAACAGTGCTGATATATGCACATGGGATGTCTTATCTATTAACAGGTGTCAAGTGATTTACCTTCGCTGTCACCCTGACCGCTGTCTAAGTTGCGTGTTATGTCCTTCAATTAATGAAACCACTGCTTACCAGTTACACAGGTTATTGTAGGACCACTTGTGACACACCTGTGAGCTGTCCACAACAAACATCCATCTCCATCTGCAAAGATGCCCCACCACTTAGTTATTTCCACACATCTGTCCATACCCGAGGTACATCTTTCTGTACATTCAGCATATCACCATATACAGTTGGCAATCTTGAGGCTGCATTGCAACTGCATGATGTACTAGGATACATGTCACCTGCATACATCAGCAACTGCACACTCATGTTATCTGAATGCACAACACCACGTGTACAGGTGTGTAGGTCCTACAATCCTGACATTTGGGCGTGTTTGTAGGCATTGCAATTGGTGGACATGTGTAATGACATATATGACACATGGACTGTTGTATGATATGATGGGTGTAATGGGTGACCAGAGCAGAGGGAATGTTACCTCTGTCAACATTGATATCACACCTTATGTACTGTTAGCATTCAGCAGCCATGGACCTACATTCCATGTGCATGTGTGTAATGGCTGTAGCCACCGGTTTGCACAAAGGACATCAACAGCTATGCTATTTACATATATGTTTTGTGTGTGTGTGTGTGTGTGTGTGTGTGTGTGTGTGTGTGGCATGTACATATCCAGGGCATGTACATGTATGTCATATCCATGCATGAGGGTGTGTATTGGTGTACAGCAACAGTCATCTGCTAATTGCGGAATGTACTGAGGGCCCCTCGTATGTGTACAGCTGACCTGGTCACAGACAGTGGCATCATTGCATTACACAACACATGATGCAACTGTGTCAGTACATGTGTTCTCTCTACAGTTGATGTATGGCTTAGTACAGTACACAGGTCAAGGGTCACATGGTGGTGTAATCTTCTGTGTCATACAACATGTATGGATGCATGTTCATGGTCCAAAGGCATGGTGGTGTCTGAGATTTACATCCTAGAATGCAGCATGTGACACTGTCTCCTGCACATGACTCATCTGTGATGCCTTTCATGGGAGGAGTGGTCAGTACATGTGAGTGGCCTTTATGTATGTGGGTACACCACCTGGAGCGGTCCGTACATGCGTTATGGCCCACATGTCTGGATCTGAGGTATATGGTGGTAGTGCTAGGTTCTGAGGTATATAGTGGTAGTGCTATTGTGCACTACAGAGCCATCAGCCAGGTGTTCCTCACTGCATAGATGTCAGTACTCCCCGTTGTTGGATTTACAGTGACCAGCTGTGATCTAGCACTGGTTAGCATAAGAAAACAATGCAGTTGTCCTGTAGGTGTATGGGAGTTAACCTGTGTTTAGGACATTTGCCTTGGAATTGCACTGTGTGGGAAGATGCGACTTGGGTAATATCCCCACTCACTTGAATCATGGATGCATGCGATATGTGACAAAGGCCTGCCTACTGTCAGCCATGTCATCCCAGAATGACAGCAAATGTTGCGTAAAAGACCGGTGTCAAATATATGTAGAGCAGTGTTCCTGCTAACAATGACAATTACTAACACCAGAGTCCATTACAATGTGTTCTTTACATCTACCTGTAATAACATGGCCACTGTGGCCTTCCGTGTTTAGCATCAGAGTGCATCCCAGTCAGCCCTGTGCTACTAGGAGTATGAGCATGCCCAGTATATCCTTGTGTAGATGGACACATAGTGCATTCCGAACAGCCCTGTGCTAAGTGTGTAAGCATGCCCAGTGACACCTTGTGTCGATTATGTGCCTCTGTGTATGGGCATGGCCATTGTAACTCTGTATAGTGGTAGTAGTCGTCCATTCCACATATGGGCATACTCCAGGTCAGGATGGATTCCTACTTTAAACACACAGGTTCACAGGTATGTACATCTTAACTGCCAGCATCCCTGTTGATGTCCGCATTCTCAGAAGGTCATAATGACAGCTTAAAATGTGTAATCTGTGTAGCGCTATTCGTAAGTATGTAGTATTGTAATAGTAATCTGTAAATAGGCAGGGGTTCCGTTCACGCCACTAGCATGTGTGTGTGTGTGTGTGTGTGTGTGTGTGTGTGTGTGTGTGTGTGTGTGGGTGTGAGTATCTGTCCCCATTTGCCAGAGGACTGTAAATTGCTTTTAGACTGCTCACACTCCATACATTTTTTATACCCACCTTTAGCAAGGCCCGTGATGTCAACCATCTACAAATACACCTCTGGGAGTGCTGTGTCCTAATAATCTTGATAGCATGTTCTGTAACTGCGTAATGCTGTAGTATAATAAAGTAGCTAGGTCGGTGTTCTAGTCCCACACTTGCCGTGTGTGTGTGCGTCCCCATTTGCTTGAGGACTGAGTAATGCTTTTATACTGCTCATACTCCATACATTTTCTATACCCACCTTTAGCAAGGCTGATGATGTCACCCATCTACAAATACGCCTTCGGGAGTGCTGGGTCCCAGTAATCTCGGTAGCGCATTCTGTAACTGCATAATTCTATAGTGTAATAAAGTAATTAGATCGGTGTTCTAGTCCCACACTTGCCGTGTGTGTGTGCGTCCCCATTTGCTTGAGGATTGAGTAATACTTTTATACTGCTCATACTCCATACATTTCTTATACCCACTATTAGCAAGGCCGATGATATCACCCATCTACAAATACACCTCTGGGAGTGCTGTGTCCCAGTAATCTTGGTAGTGTGTTCTGTAACTGCATAATGCTGAAGTGTAGTAAAGTAGTTAGGTCAGTGTTCTAATCCCCAGACATGCCAAGTCTGTGTGTGTGTGTGGGTGTATGCGTGTGTGTGTGTGTGTCTGCCTGCATGAGACAAGTACAGTGCTTTGTACTATTCACCATAGCGTGTGCCCTAAACGTGTGTTACTGCAATGTGATATGGTAGGGGTCTGTATACAGGACATGGCAAGTGTGTGTTTGTCTGTCAGAGCCTGTGTAGAGGTGGCTGTGATTGTCTTACCATTGGACATGTTTGGGAGCAGGTTTTGTAGTTTTCCTATATGGTATCCATCTTATGACACATTGGCCACCTCACAAGGAGTACAGCTGTCAGTCAGCCACGGCACTGTGTTGGCAAGCCATACCCATACATCTGGCAAAAGGCCTGGTGAACTAAGTATGCTGCCAGGAGTACAGCTGTCAGTCAGCCATGGCACTGTGTTGGCAAGCCATACCCATACATCTTGCAAAAGGCCTGGTGAACTAAGTCTGCAGCCCTACTCGTACCTGGTATATGTCCCACACCCATGTGCCATGCACATACAACCTTGCCTAGGATATCCCACTATGTTGCTAGTAACATGCACATTGAGGACAGATAGTAGGCATGGTGTGAATGCAGTGGCCTGCAGAGGACATGGCACCCTGTACAGCGGTACAATAGGAACATATATGCAGACAATGTGCCTCCACTATGCTCCACACTGAATGCCTGCAACATATTTGGTGCCATCAAATGTGATCCACTAAGGCCAGACAATGCTGTACACATGTGCCCTGTATGGACCCATGCCACTGACACCACAGAATACCTGTATCATACCATCCATGCAGGTGGAGGGCCTACCTGCTCACTATAAGCAGGTTTTGCCACACCAGGCCATTATTGGCACATCGGGGTATAACAGGCTGTGTACACTACATGTGTCTGCCAAACCAGGTACACCTGCACATGTCACTGTACATTATTGTTGGACATGCACATCCCAGGCAATGTGCATGTGAAGGACTATCAAACACAGACATGGCATGCATTGCAAAGCTGTGGCCCTACACATTGTTAACCAGGATGTCAGGCCAGATAATGCATTACCCATCAGTGTGGAACTTTGCAGACACTACACCCCTGCACTGCACATCACTGTCGGGTGAAGTGATGGCAAGGATCACCCCTCACCCAACCTTGTACAGCCATCTTGCACAGCCAAACACTACACACCCATGGAGCAATGAATTCCTGCATGCCAGTACTGGCACCCTGTGTCTGCATGTGGGTTGTGATGCTCCCAACCACAGTCACTCTCAGTATAAACCTCGTTGGCATACAAACACTTGTCAAGCACTTTCACATGCTCTAGCCCATAGAACCTCCAGATATCCCGTGTGGTGCATGTTGTCCTGTGCATTATTGCAGTGTGGCAAACTAAGTAGTTACATTGTGTATTTGTAGCCCTGGAAAAAGTGTCAATGCGTGTCCATTAGAGAGTGTGGTTGTGGTGATAATGGCATCCATTCACATGGACTGACATGTGTGCCACACCTAATGTATGTCTACTATATCTGTTGCAGATGGCACTCACTCACCTACACACATGTTCTTACAGCACAGCAACATGTCACCTTTGTGGCACATGTAGTAACGTGATGCTTGTAATAGTAATGAGTAGTCTGGGGTTTGCCCCTGTACTATTCGTCGTGTGGCAGATGATGCTTATGGTTAAGTCTCCAAGCCCTTCCCTGGTGTGCATTGCCTGTCCTGCCCACACACTCTCTTGTGGATGTGAAGGTGCACACCTGCACAGCAGCAGCATGCGTATTGTAAGAGATGGAAATGGTCAGGTAATGGCCTCTGCACCTATTGCAGTCCTCCTCTATCTGATTGCATCTGGTACAGCTGTGATGGTGTTCCCATAGCCATCATCATGATAAACACAGTACACTATCTAGGGAAACATGTTATTATCTGGCCATGACAGTCGCTGCGAGTGGTACCTGGATGTGGTGTTCTGATAGCTGGATGTACCATAATCATTTTTCACAGTGGGAAATAGCCTAAAGACAGGAGGGAGATGTGCCACACAGCTACAGCATGTAAGTGTTGCTATGCTGCATTGAGACTACTGCCTGTTTAACATGTGTGTGGTAATGGCTATTCTGCATGTTATAATACAGACATGCCAGTACTCTGTTCATGAGGGACCCCCAACTGTAAGGCCATCTGTGAATTGGTCAGTGTGTGCAACCATTTTTTTCCTGTGTTACACACTGAACACACTTCTGTGCACAGCAGAAGCATGGTGTGAGGATTGCAGACAGTACATGATGATAGGGATGTGTTACTGCCATCGCATCCCTGACTGGATACGTGTCACATGAGACAGTGGTATGACTGACACTGTGTGGGATTCCCAGTGACAAGCCAATGATGGGCAACTGTTCATAGCTGCGGTCACACTTCTACTGCACATTGTACAGTTGGCATGCAGTATATATGCATGTGTTGTGCTCCCTCTGCAAATGTATACCATCTGTTGTGTTGGGTTGCTGGCCCTCTGCTAATGTATACCATCTGTTGTCTTGGCTTGCTGGTGATATCTATGCATACTGTCGTAGGTAATCCTGTATGCTGTTGTCTATCACTAAGCCATATGTTGGTTTAAAATGCAACACCATAGGCTGAATGGGTTGGGAGGTCCCGGCAGAACCTCCTGTCCCACTTCAGCTGACCATGGCACCGGACACTAGCACATCTGGGGCCCTGCCATAGTCATCAACTTCTCTTGGCTCTGCACCACCTTCTGGTGGTACCACCACTGAGGATGGATCATGTCCCCTTTGGGAGTGGGACCAGACAATTACATATCTGCTGTCGTGCAGTCCCAGATGTGTTGCATTGGTAGCTCCTGAATGGGTTACGAATCCAGATATGCCAGTTCAAGGGAGGAGTCTCACATTTACAGGGTGATGCTGACCCTCCTGGACATCCCCCAGCACTGCCTCCTTTGCAGCTGTGTAGGTGCAGTGACAGTTGCCCATGGCTGGGGACCTCCGTCCCACTGTTCTCATGGGCTTTTGAATGCCGAAGACCCATCCCCATCCAGGGTGTATCCCCCCCCACATGTGTCATATACCAACCCTGTATGATGTCTTTTCTGTGCTCCTACCTATCCTCCATGACCATACCTACACTCCTTCCCCAACATCTGACCCTCACCTATGGACACATAAGGCCATTCAGCTCCTAGGACACCATCTGCCCTATACATAGCTGTCCATTACACACACATGCCCACTGGACACATGAAACCCTTGTAATATGCATCATAACATACTACTGTTATCCTCAACCCTGTCCCTCAGGCGCATGATCCTGGTATGCACATCACTCCTACATGGTCCAGGTACACGTGAGGATGGCAACCCCATTGTACAAAAAACACTACCGGTCCCTCTATGGTTACTCCATTTACGTTTATCATGATAATGATGTTGCACACAGCACCTTGCAAGAGTACTGCTCACACATAATGAGTGGACAGGTACTGTTGTGTTAATGTACATTACATGCACAGAGTGATGTATATGGCCAATGTACAACTATTTGCGTGTATGACTGACAAATGTCTGTCTGAGGGAGTCTTCTGATCACATAGAGCAAGACCACTATGTAATACAGGTATCACTGGTGTTTCCCATTTAATTCATTTGTAATGCTTTGTTGCCACATGGTATGTTCCTGATACATCTCTATATATATATGTATGTACCTATATGCTGGACGTAAACACTCACATGTACATCTACATAATGGGATACATTCCTATACTGTTGAATGACTGCTCTGTATGATATGTTTGTGGTACTGTCTGTTGTCTGTATATCTACCATGGCGTACTGATAATACACATTAGCTGTGTGTGCAGGGTCCTGGTTCTGACCCTTGTGAAGGATGTTTAGTTGGTTGCAGGGCAGAACAAGCCCATTGGATACAGAGGGAGTAAGGCACATTAAAACAGTTGGGAGCGGGTGTACGTGGGTTTGTGCGGTGTTAGGCACTGCTGACCTCTGGTTACAGCCTCATATGCTCAGTTAGCCTCAACATTGCTTAACCAGTGCAATACTCGCATATTGATAGCTAAACACGCTTACACCCGCTCGGTCCCACACTTGCTAATGCACCGACATTGGTGCTTGCATCTGTCACTCACACCCCTGGGTGTGAGCAAGGACCACAGTATTACCTTGTGATGCCTATTACATTGGACTACATGACTACAGTATCAGGATTGACTGCCCATTAGGCCACAGCATCTCGTTCGACTGTACAGAATCAGTGGCCTGTCCAGTGACACAATCATATTTGTGTGTACCTTATACAATGTGCTCCCACCTTGTGATGCCTATTACATTGGAATACATGAATATAGTATCGGGAATGGCTGCCTATTAGGTGACGGCATGGCGTTTGACTGTACAGATTTAGTGGCCTGTCAGGTGAATCATTCATATTTGTGTGTTCGTCTTACAATATGCTCCCACCTTGTGAAGCCTATCACATCGGACTACATGACTACAGACAGTATCAGGAATGTCTGCCCATTAGGCAACGGTATGGTGTTCGACTGTACAGAATCAGCGGCCTGTCCAGTGAATCATTCATATTTGTGTGTTCCTCTTACAATCTGCTCCCACCTTGTGATGCCTATCACATCGGACTAAATAACTACAGTCATAGCCAGACTTAGGCATAGGCCAACTAAGCAGCCACCTAGGGTGCCGCTTTAGTGGGGGCATTTTACCAGTATTTATTTGGTGTAGGTAGACCAGGATGGGGGCACTGTGTGGTGTGGCGGGGGGGTGCTGTTGTGCCCTCTGCCTAGGGCACCAGTTGACCTAAGGCCACTGCTGACTACAGTATCGGGAATGGCTGCCCATTAGGCAACGGTATGGCATTCAACTGTATGGAATCAGTGGCCTGTCCAGTGAATTAATCATATTTGTGTTTTCCGCATACACTCTGCTCCCTTCTGGCTGATACATGGGAACCGAGACTCTGCAATACAGACATGCAGTTGGGTTGTGGGAGCCATATCCGTCGGATGAGTCATGCTACCGCATACCTATTATAGGTTTGCCACCTTTTCAATTGGCCAAGGTAGGACTTTAGGGTTACCACCTGTCCTACTTTGCGAGGGACACTGCAAAAATAATCAAGACATAGCAAATGTCCCAATTACAGGACATTATTATAGTCTACGTTTCATTAATAATTGCATAAAACAGTTATTTTATATATGACACTTCTATATGTTATGTGAAGTAACATAATCAATTCAAATGCAACTAGATTAAGCTTTTATTTGAGCAAATAAGTATAATCCTGTACTATGCACAGGTGTAGGTATGTTTTGTCCTGGAATGTCTGACATTTCTACAGAACATGTCCCACTCTGGCCATTTGGAAAGGTAGCAACCCTATAGGACCTGTACGTAGAGATGTCAGACATTGCAGGGCAACACACCCACAGCCAGTAGAAAGGGGAGAACTTCACTGTTTTGCCTAAATAAAAGGTTACTCTTGTAGCATTATAGGTGCTTATACAGTTACCTATAACATTTAGGTGTTTCAGGTGAACATAATTGTTTTATGCAACTACTACAGACCATATAGGTAATCTTTGCACTAAATCACAGGACATTTGCCATAATTACAGTTATTTTGCAAGACACAACTGCCCAAAGGGAAGTGTCCCTCGCAAAGGTGGACAGGTGGTAACCACAACCCTATTATTCTATCAATTTTCTAAGTTAGTCGGTGGAACATTCACTTTCTCTCACTATCAGACCTGTCATACGAATGGGGAAGAATAAACACTGAATCAGGGACACTGCATAACGACCTCAGGGGCACATTTAGAAGGTTGGTGCTATTAACCTGGCACATTGACGGACACAGAGCACATATGTATTCATACACATTGACTGAGGTACATGCTGTTTATGACTCTTACATGTTGTCATTATTCATTACGTGTATTCTGCCACCTTTCCTCCTAATATCAGTAGCTCTAGGAGGTTTAGTTGGGACTGTGTTAGATTCTGATTCGTAATCACGGACGTCCCTGGTAATCGAGGACAGTTCAATGGTCCCTATGTGTTCCCCCAGTGGTTTACCAACTGTGCAGTAGATGTGGTCTTAAAGTATGGGAGGTATGGGTGCCTGCTATACCCATATCGGAATATTACTTACACCCACGGGACAGTCCTAATACATGTCTGCCAGCCAACACCTGCATGCCTAGCCCCATAATCGCATACTCATAGTTCCCCCACCTGCCACTACTCTACAGCACTCATCCTTACTGTGGGAGCAGGTGGACGCAGGTGAGATATGAATACACCCTTACAAACTGCCCACTCTCCCCGTATTGGGACACATGTCGTACTTTGTGTCAACCCATGCGTTATCAGGTTTGCACAACCTACTGTTCCATGTACAGCTACATCCTGGTCATAATAGTGTTACTCCCATTGGTTGGAATGTCCAAATTTTTGATGTCCCACAAGGGACGTCGCTGTCCATGTTTAAAGTGTAGACCTTGTAGATCTCTCGCACTGGTAGTTTCCTGCTGGCAGTCTGGGAAGCAGTGTTGTATTTACCTTAATTGCGTGTCTGTATGTCTCTCTGGCACAGCTGGGGGGGGAGGTAGACGTTTGTTGATTGGACCTCCCACCAACATATGCTTGGTCTAAACATATGTTACCCGTCACTGCTGTAACATAATCTAGGTATATACATGTATATAATAGCTGTAATACATATATATATATATATATATATATATATATATATATATATATATATATATATATATATATATATATATATATATATATATATATATATATATATATATATATATATATATATATATATATATATATATATATATATATATATATATATATATATATATATATATATATATATATATATATATATATATATATATATATATATATATATATATATATATATATATATATATATATATATATATATATATATATATATATATATATATATATATATATATATATATATATATATATATATATACATATATATATATATAATTATATATATGTACATCAGTGTGTCAGTACAGTCCCTGCTCATACGCAGTTACACATGCGTAATGGTGTTTATATGCTTCACCAGCATACTAGTGCCTTATTCATTATAACATCGACACTTCACTCCAGTCATCTTGTAATTGGTATGTATTACGTTATATAGCAGACAGATGTCGCTATATGTTCATGTACGGATTATCGATGGTAATTGGATGTGATAGTGTGATTCGACCCGTCCCTCTTCTGCACAGCCTATTACTCCATCTACTGTTGATGTTTGTATGGGCACATTCCTATTATTTATGTAAACAAATGGAATGCATGTGTTACAGAATTTGTACTTCAACATATATTGTTGTCTGCATGTGAGTATGCATATATCCCTATTAAAACCTAGCTGACCTTCACGGGGCGGTCCATTAGAACTGGCCATCCAACCCTGGCACGCCTAGATCCATAATTGCATACCCATAGTTCCTCCACCCCACCCGTGTTAAATTTACATGCGTAACATCAATTATCCACTTGTTATCACAGCCATGACACACCTTTACACATTGCCCTTTCCAGAGCTTTTGGGGCCCTACAAACGTTTTGTCCCACCTCATGTATTCACAGGGTCTCCTGCCATGTATATTTGAACATACATACATTTTCTGGGATTATGTACTCCGGCTATTTAGCTTCCCAATTTGTGGAGATCCCAGCATGGGACTACATTCAGTCTGTGTGTACAGTTGATGTAGCATTTCAACGATGTTACTCCCACTGGTAAAACCCTGCCTGTGGTGTGAGTAGCAGTGCTCTGCGCACTCCTGGACAGCTTTTTATGATATATGCTGAAAGCACTATATAATACCAACATTGCTCTTGATTCCCTTCACATCCCTTGTGTATACTTTATTGTTACAACGTCCATTTTATATATATATATATATATATATATATATATATATATATATATATATACATATATATATATATATTTTTTTCATGTATGTAGATATATATCTATACATACATATGTGTGTGTGTGTGCATGTATATATATATATATATATATATATATATATATATATATATTTATATATATATATATATTTATATATATATATAGATATATATATATATATATATATATATATATATATATATATATATATGTGTGTGTGTGTGTGTGTGTGTGTGTGTGTGTGTGTGTGTGTGTATCTATATATATATATATATATATATATATATTACATCTGTACATGCAAACATACATTTCCTATGCTGGGAGCTGCTTACATCCACGCAGGCGCACTCGCCTATGCTTACTGTGCATTACATATGTTTACTGCCGCTTATTTGTACTTATTTGTGACTTATTCATTATGACAATACCACTTTGATTGAAATGATTTGGTTAATAGTGCCATGCAATACACACGTTCACCTTTACATGTTCAAATGTAGGCTTTACAGCACACAACATTCATTCCACAAGGAAAATGATATCTGCTATTGTCGACCTTGAACCGTGAATGCCTTTTTGTTAGGCGGATGCTCTAACCACTACACTATTGGTGTTCTGCTTCATTTATATGTATACCCATGGTTCATAGTTACCCGAACACATGCCTAATCACTTCACTTACAGAGCAGGCATCCATTTTCCTGTTGGGAAAACCACACTACTACAAATGCGCCATTCCCTATTCCCTACTGTTCTTGACCTATGCCGCAAGTCGACTCACTTCGAGGATATTCAGATCTTCGAAGACTATAGTCTTGGCACATACATGTGTTCAATTGTCAGGGTCTTCATATGGTCATCCCGGTTTAGGCTTGTCCGACTGGGGAATGGAACTGCCCTGTACCTAGTTCATAGTCAGAATTAGTACGGGGAGATCGTACGTTCCACTTTTAGCGTCCTACCTGTGGTTGGGGATGCAGAGATGTGCTCACCTATGGCCATCCTGATATATAACAGCACTATTACCGGGATTTCTGCTGCTGTTTCCTTTCACATTCGCTATGACTGCTATATTGTGACCATGTTCATTCTTCATATAAATATATATATATATATATATATATATATATATATATATATATAGATATGTATGTGTATATATTGGTCTGTACATACACATGCAAATATACCTACATGCTCATTTGCATTTCACATACCTTTCAATCACCCCCACTTACCGTCGCACATACACGCTTGCATACCCGCTTATGTCTAGGGTTGCCACCTTTTCATATGGCCAAAGTGGGGCATTTTTGGGATACACATCAGATTTTACAGGCCGACACATACCCACGGTCAGTACAAAGGTTCAAACTTTACTTATTTGCCTAAATGAAAGCTTATTCTTTGAGAGTTTAGTTGCTTAATCTATTTCTTGTATCTTTATGTATTTTACAAACAGAAATAACTGTTTTATGCAACTGTTACATGAAATATGGGACATAAGTATTTCCTACAATCACAGGACATTTGCCATTGCATTATATTTGTTCTTGACACAACTGCCCAAAAAGGGACTGTCCCTTGCAAGGTGGGGCAGGTGGTAACCCTACTTTCATCTGCTTTAAAGTGCCTTAAGCACCCTATATCCAACTGCCACTATGCGGATGTGTAAGGTATACATTCCCAATAATGCATGTGGGGAGACATGTATTATGGTCAGTTGTTTAATCCCGGGTCGTAAGTTCTGCAGGACTGGCTGGAGGCTGAGCAGTCTTGTGGACAACTACTGCTCATACAACTTGTGTCCAGATGTATACAGGACTGGACATCGTGTCGTGACACCAAATCTAATGTTTAGAACAGATACTTATCCCATGAGGGATATCCAAAAATTGTGGGGACCGATGACCTTCTTTGCTTTATGCTATAAGGTAGGGTTATACATGCAAGGGATACATAGTTTGCGATCCTGAGACTGCCTAGGGTGAGACTGCCTACTAAATATGGGTAGGGGTCACTATGTGCAGAATTGGCTGCGCCTATCTAGCAGCCTGAGTATGGGTTGTTTTGGTGGATGTTCAGGAAGGGGGGGGGGTGTTGTGCTGTGAAGGGGATGATGGGTATTCAAATATGGATCCATTGGTATTGGGGTTGGATAGCTCAGTTCAGGCCAGACCATTATGTGGGTATGGGCCAGTAATGTTTCTGTACATGTGTAATACACTTTTTAATGTTCACATGTTTGTGGGATTGTATTGTGGATGTGTATATTTGTTCTTTGGTTATCTTCCTGATTCACCCACTGCTCCTTCGTAGACCTCCAGTTCACCTATTGTGCATCCAACACAGTCTCCCCTTGGTGAATTATTACATTACCCATCACCCCCCATCCCCATATTCCACAGACACCATTCATCCCTTCTCTAGCTGATGGCCCATGGCACAGTCAACAGAACACATTGCGTACACTACATATCTCTGGGACCAATATGGTTGTGAGGACTACCCTAGCATTTCTGATCATCCACATGCTGTACTTCACACACATAGGTACACGCAAATATTTATCTTTCATAACATGGTAGGTAGACCATGATAATACCCGTTCATCTATGGCTGTCCTGACAAGGATGACTTGGACCGCGAATGGGCAGATATTGTGCAAATGCTCTGACCATTGGTAGGGTTGCCACCTTTTCATATGACCTGGATGGGACATTTTTGGGACACACACCAGAGTTTACAGGCCAACACATACCCACGGTCATTACAAAGGATAGTACTTTAGTTTTACGCCTACATATAAGCTTTTATTGTTGTAGCGGTGTAGTTGCTTATTCTCTTTCATTTACTTGCTTATTCTGTTTCTTGTAACATTTAGGTATTTTATATATGGACATAAGTATTGTATGGGACTATTACATAAAATATGGGACATAATTATGTCCTACTATCGCAGGACATTTCACATTTATAATGGTTTTGGTATGGACACACCTGCCCAGAGGGGGACTGTCCCTCACAATGTAAGACAGGTGGTAACCCTAACCATTGGGCTAGGCTTAGCAATTGGCGGTGCACTAACACGATGCTTTCCCTTCCACTTGGTATAACTAGTGACACTACAATGGAATATAGGCACGGGGTTTTAAATATCATTTGTTTGAGGAACGGGGACTCAATATTCAGCTACGTGCCTTTGTGTTTACTTCTTATTGTGGTGTTCACAAAAATGTCTTGTATGCTTTGCATACATTTCACTATCCACGGACACTGACAGGAGTGATTACTAGTAGAGGCAGGCTGTACTAGTCAGCATTTTAGGTTGCGTGTATGCAGCTGACATGTTCACGCCTCCATGCAGCACTTGAACACGCCCCCTGCACTCGTACATGTTTCCTATGCACATGGTCGTTACGGCAGCACACCTTCATTAATATGCACGTGGTGCTGCTGCGCCATCTCTACGCCGCACGGTTGGCACAAGGCTAACACCGTCCTTGCGCTGAGCTTCATGAATCCTGGTGAATGTCAAAGTCATGCCTTGAAGTGTATGTGCTTTCTCACACATCTAGTTTAAAGTCCGCTGTGGCAGAAGCAGTTAATACACAGCTCTGTTGAGTGTGGATAAAGATAGGCAGAGTATCAGATCCGGTAATTTATCTGTGTAAGACACTAGTGATAGGATTGCTTTATCCATAAGATGGGGATATTACAAACTCACCCGTGTGTGATCAGTAACAGGGCTAAAGGTTTCTGAGCCTTAGAAGGCATATTAGGGGAGACAAATAATTTCAGCAGACAAATTTTCTGTGGTGTTAGTGGTCGATATACAGCTCTGTGAATTCAGATAAGCAAGTGTTCCAATCTGACAAGGTATAACTACTGCATCTGTAAAAAAATTGTAACAAGCAGGAGTGGTTTCTCAAAAAACAATTGATGTTTATAATTTTACTTATAGTAAACATTTACAGTTGGGGAGAGAAAGTTCAATGTTTTAAATCCATTTAATGGAAGCCATAAGCATTCAAATACAATCCTCAGGTCTTCATCCCTTCAAATGAGTGTCGTTTGAGAAGTGTGATCTGAAATCTTGTGTGACGTCATCCATTATTGCACATATATTACATATCTTTGAGCCCAGTGTTGTATAACTTTTATTGTAAATGATTGGCCTTTAACATTAAAAAATGAGTATGTTGACTGGTCAGCCCAACTAGCATATACCAATGGAAAAATGTCTGGTCACCCAGACTTTCTTCCATTAATATATGCTACAGAAACTCTACTTTTTTATTAAAAAAAATAATAATAAACGTTCAAGAACTGGAGACTTCAAAATAATGAGACAGACAGGACAGGGAAAACACAAGTATAATCAGGTATGTTATGCAAAACTAGAGAAATGTACCTGATTATCTTTATATGTTCTCTGTGCCGTCTCTACTGTGTGTTGAAAATCTGCCAGTTTCACATTTTTAAATTAAAAACAAAAGAGCAATGGAGATCTTCCTTTCTCCATTGCTTCCTTTACACAGCACTGATGTAGTGCTTAAGGGTGGGAACCTAAGTCCCCTACGCATGCACAGTGTATCAAGAAGCAGCATGCTGCCTTTATACTAGGACATTATTTAAGAAAAGTAAGTAACTTTTTTCCTTAAAAAATATTATTGTATAATAGCTATAACCCGCAGCTGGGTGTGGGTAATGCTGAGTTTCCCATGGTTGGCTTTGTTTGGTCAGTTGGGCTTCATCCTCATGACCAAACCACCCCAAGGGTAAATCTAGTATTACCCACACCCAGCCATGGGTTATTGCTATATTATTTTATTCACAATATAGTGATTACAGGCAAGAATGGTATAGCCAACAGATATTGATGTGTGTAATGCTACATAGTGGTCACAAAGTGTCATGTAATTATATTTTGGTATGGTTTTGGAATAGGAAGGTAAGGCCCATCCAGTAATTACTGTACTTCCTTATCAGCATGCTCAGAATAATGATGCATTCCTTTGTGTGACAGCACAAAGCACAATAAATAATCAATGTTGTAGAATGGTCATTATTATTATTATTTACCATTTTTAGGAAAAATACTGAGAATCCACACATGTATCTACTGATTACAGGACAACGTAGAAGGTGGCCAATGAGCAGAGGATACCAACATTGTTATAGGCTAGTGTGCATCTGTTAAATGTAGCATCTAGCAGTTTTGACATTTCACTTACTACGTGAGAATAATGTTGCACTTTGTGAGTTATACTGTTTGCTGTGATCCAGGTAGTACTATTTGTTGCACAATGCTCAATTCAGGAAGCGTTTTTTATTTACAACATGATAGCATACTGCCTTCAGAGGTGTACTTTGTTAAATTGTGTTAACTGTGTATGTGTGGCAGCAGCAATTAGTGCAGATGTAATATGATGCTGACATAGGCACAGCTGCTTTACAATCAAATCACATTTAATAAAGTTAAATGGTACCTGCAGCAGTAGTCATTGCACAATACTGACATAAGGCACACTTGTGTTTTGATTGTTTCCCCTAGGGAGGAAGTGTCATAAGTTGTCTTCCTTTCACTCATGGCTAATCATGTCCATACTGACATACAAACACACACACACAACAGATGTTACTGGAGTGCCTCTGTATGACTTGTGTCATCAAGGATTTACATCTTAGTACATTTTTTATGACAGGTTCTAAATCTCCCATGTACCTGTATCTCATTTGTTATATTTTTAAATCTGTATCAGTGTATTTTAGCATAATCTTTTCATTTTCTGTTAAACTTAACAGGTCTGTTTCTGTTGCATATCCTTGGGGATTGCACTACATACTCATTTGGGATGTATTAACTATCTCAGTCCCTACCCTTTCCAGCATTCATGTTGCTGCCACAACTGTTACTGCTTCCACTACCAGTACCTGTATGGGCAATAGGTTCAAGTCTTCCTTAATTTTCTCAGCTGATCCACAAATTATGTTTGCGCTTT
>NC_056741.1:1131690097-1131787597 GCF_019279795.1 Protopterus annectens | reverse complement strand
CTTTGCCCTTCTCTCCCTTCCCCAAGGACCTATCACATTGGCAGTAGATTGCCAGGCATGCAGTATTACTGCTGCACAGGTTAAAACAGCACTGTCCAAGGACAAGAACACAGCTTCTATGAGACCTGACAATATCCCTGACTGCGTTTAACATGAACTACAGAGTGAACTGGCACCTCACCTGTGTGCCCTGTTCAATTACAGCCTCACCTCAGGCTTTTTCCCTACTGAATGGCACACTGCTACAGTTATCCCTCTCCACAAAGGAGGAGCAACAACAACCCTTGAAACTATCTCCCCATTAGCCTAACGAGTCTGATATGTAAAGCTGCAGAACTCATCATCTTGGATCTAATAAACAAGGATATAGGGAATCTCCAAACTCTGGATCTCACACAGTTTCATTTTGTGAATGGTAGATCATGCCTGCTCAACTTGGTCAACTTCTTTGAGTCAGTCACCAGAGCTGTGGATGAAGGCAAGGTGGTTCACACAGCCTACCTTGATCTGGCCAAGGCCGTGAATACCATTACCCACACAGGAATCATAGAAAAACTCAGTAAGCTAGGCATCAACCCTATATCACTAGGTGAGTTGCAAACAGGCTCACAGATAGAACCCACAGTGTAAAAGTAGCTGACTCCAATTCAGACTGCTGACCAGTCACGAGTGGAGTCCCACAGGGTTCAGTCCTGGGTCCTTTCCTGTTTGCTATCTACTTCTCTGAAGTCCAGGCCAACATGAAGGGACTCTGGCTGACAAAGTTCGCAGACAATTGCAAATTGGGAGCTATTATTAACTCCACAAGTAATGTTGACATCCTTAGACTTAATGCAGAGAAATACCCTGGTCTTAATGGTACTACTTCCCTGAAGCCTTTTCTAAAAGCCAGACGGCTTAAACATTAACATTAAGTTTGCTTTTAGTTTGTATTTTATATATATATATATATATATATATATATATATATATATATATATATATATACATATATATATGGATCTCTATCACATGGTCAACAGGCCATATGATCGACATTCATTTGGTCAACAATTCATTTGGTCGACAAGCAGTTTTATGTGGGGGCTTCGCCCCCCACACCCCCCAATGTGGGGAGCTGTGCCCCCCACACCCCCCTAACTATATATATCAACTCCAGGGTCACACAACATTGGGGAGGGGGGCAAATCTGCCTGTCGACCAAATGAATTGTCGACCAAATGAAAGTCAATCAAATGGCTTGTCGACCATCTCAGGTAGACCCACATATATATATATATATATATATATATATATATATATATATATATATATATATATATATATATATATATATATATATATATATATATATATATATATATATGTATATATATATATATATATATATTTATGTATTTATTGCTATATATTTTTATAATATTGTCTTTTAACTTGCTTGTGGTTTTATTATTAGGTTTTAGTGATTATTAAGTGTAATGTATTTCTTTCCCCATTTGCAGTTCACTATACCTTGTATCTGTCTTTGCATAGCATCATGTGACTGTTTTTTATCAGCTAATTGAATGCACCTATTTAAGCTGCTTGTTATTTTATAGTAGTGTCTGATGAAGCAACAGCCGTTGTGAAAGCGCTTACCTTTTCTTTTTTGTTTTGTTTTTGGTTTGAATAAACGTTGTTTTTTGCGTGTTAACTTGGTGCAGTTTTTCTGTTATTGCCTTATATACTTTCTGCACCTTGTTTTTACCTCTAGCCATTTTTTTCTTCACGATGTTGACATCCTACAGATTGGCCTCACTTAGACCAACGACTGGTGTCAGAACCATGGCCTTAAGCTCAATGCCAAAACATGTGGCGTCATACCCTTTGGGAAAAACCCAGTTCCCATGAATTACCATATCAATGGTAGTCCACTGAACACAGAAGCCATTATAAGAGATCTGGGAAGACAGGTTGACAGCAACCTCTCTTTCAACCACCACATTACCACTGTGGTCAGAAAGTCCTTCGATGTAGCATATCTCATTACTAAGGGTTTTGCTTCCAGGATGAAAGAGGTCTTGCCTCCCACTACTCTTCCCTAATTAGGCCAGTCATTGAGTACAATGCCCCATTTGGCATGTACTTCACTAGACACCTGCAACAACTGGAGAGGCTGGAATAGTACCTCACAAAAAGGATTTTAGGCCTTAAACACTTGTCATATGGAGAGACTCAAAAAACTCCAACTATGTTCTGTCTCATATCACCTACTTAGAGGCG
Source organism: Protopterus annectens (assembly GCF_019279795.1). NCBI lineage: Eukaryota > Metazoa > Chordata > Ceratodontiformes > Protopteridae > Protopterus > Protopterus annectens. The sequence goes on along the minus strand of NC_056741.1, from coordinate 1,131,785,335 downwards.
ATCTCTGCTTGACATACAAAGCCATTTCTGACCCAGCTCTGTTAGAAATGCTACATCTAAATAAATCCCAATCTCTCTGTACCACATGCTCCAGAGACCTCAACCTTATTACCACAATCAACAGAACCTGCTGGAGGGACATGTTCATAACCCAGAGACTGCCCATGGAATGGAATAGACTTCCCATATATGTCAAACAGAGCACCTCACTTGCCCTCTTCAAGAGAAATCTTGATGAGTGGATGGGAAATAGAAAATTCACCCTGGGGATCACTCCAGTGGCTCTACTTGACAGAGGCACTGGGAACTAGAGTCGGGTGGTACGATGCCAGGGAAATCCTATGGGCTAGGCTTGTAAAGACTGCAGGGCAATTAGCCTAGTACACACCTATTAATCTATGAACCTATGAACATTCCAAATGCAAAACATCAGCATAATGCTTAGACATATCATTCCATAATCAAATTCAGCCTGATCAACAGGTAATTATCCCTTTGTAAACAAGTAAGACTTTCAATACTGAGCATATTGCTATCATTTTAAGTTGTCTGGGTTTATAATTATTCCCTCAGTTTCAATTTTGATCAATTTCTGTTTTAGTCTGAATCTACTTTCTTGTCTGTCTGTGGTCATACCTCTCCCACTATAAAAATAAACACAGGAATAAGATAAGGGTACCTGCTTTCCCCATTTTATTTAGCCTTTCATTAGAACCTTTTTTTCCGAAGACTTACTAAACATCCATCACTGTGTGGTATACAGTTTACTAATGCTTCTATTAAGATCACATCATTTACTGATGATATTTTAATATATCTTAGTTATCCATCAGTATCTTTGAGGTAACTATTGAACATTGCTGATAAATGTATTAAGATGGCAAAATATAATATAAATATATTTAAATCTGCACTGTTTTCTTTCTTCAAGGAATAAAGCATTGACTTACAAGCAGGGTGATTCTCCACATGGTCATTTAATTGGTCTTCAATATGAATGAAGGTTTCTGCAGAATCTGCCTTAGAACCATGGCTTGTAACTCCCATCCAGAATTCCCAGACCATGGCATAAATGTCAGTTAGTAACACACTCTCACAAACAAGGAACAATGTTGAATAGATGTTTTGAGTTCTGATGGCCAAATTCTGCTGTTTGGATGCATCTCATAATGCATTGCAGTATACGCTGGATAGCTGTAGCAAGATATCTGTGGTTGTGCCATAGTGCACAATGCAGTGGTATGATAGAAGGTGCAAAGTGGGAATACTATACCACTGCTGAAAATACATATGGTAGCAATTGAAGAGCAGTATTTTGAGGCATCAGCAAAAGACCTTGCTATAACAGCACTCTGTGTGAGGTACAATTGGGCACAATGCATTGTGCCACTGGAAAAGATGGGGTTTCTGGTGCAAAACTATGAGTCATGACAAGTGCAACATAGATGAAAGCTTATAGAATAGCACACCCAGTCTATCCAATGTAGTGCATTGGCTGGTCACACTGTGCATCAGAAATTACTATTCAAACACAAACAAGAGGGGTGGGCAGAACACAGCAATAATCATTTGCACAGATGGGTTGGGCACAATGACAGGGGGATAGCAAGTGGAAGTGGCAGTCACACACATGGATAGAAGGTTGTGGGAGGCAAGGATCATGTCATAAAGCATTCCAGTAAATTGATAGAGTTTCCATTTGTGGAACACTAATGAGGTGCACAAGTTTGCACTTCAATGCCAGGAATGGCGGCACCTATCCAAACGATATTGCATCATATTAAGAACATATATAAGCACCCAGTATGAACCCATGTGTGGCAATAGATATTGGTGCCCAGGGGGCCATGAGTGCACAAGGACAGGTGTTCTTTGAGATAAGGTTATAAGAAAGTGTGATTGCTTTGATATGTGGGCCCCTGAGCAGCTTGGCTAATGGTATGTGTCCATGGTGGCGGTAGAAGAGTGTTGGCCATGATCATGGGAGTGGTCATACCAGAGGTAGTCATGCACAGTGATAACTGTAAAGATGTATCTGGAAGTGAGTGTGCCATCTATATAAGCCTGGTGTGTGATTGTGCAACATGCATCTATCTATTAGCATGATCACTACAGCCAATTGCCTGCATCCAGGTGGCTTCACATATGGCTGCAAATCTTTTCTCCACTGCCCTCAACAGGTATGTGTGTTGCAGGTAATCATATCCCATCACTCTGCATGTGTTACAGGATGTGCTGCAGTCTGAGAATTGTTTGCAGTTACTCAAACAGACCACAAGGTATACCCAACATCTCTGATATGGTGTGAGACGTGGCCAGCTCTTTCTGGATCACAGACCTGTATACCTTCTAACTGATGCCAAGGGTAGCATGCTGGCCTGGGAATGTCTTGGAGTCATGGCAATGATTTTCCACCTGCAAACACCTCTCTCATGCTAGGCACACATACCTTAGTGGCAGTGTGACTCACTGATGCCATCTCAGGTAGGGATACCTGTTTAATTTGGGAGGGTCTGATATGAATGGAATGTCCATCACTAAAGAGAAAGTATTCTGGGCATTCTTATTGCCTCTTAACCATTATGTCATTGTTAACATTCTTGATAGTGCCACTGTATCATTGTACTGTACCATGTGCATGGTGCCATTAGTCACTGGTGACATAATGACATCTTATCTTGCATGTTCTGCCCTGTTGTGCTGCACCCCCTGTGGGTGTAATCTATAACTGTATATGGATACCATGTCTGTGGCAATGCTGGATTACAATTTGGCACTCAGCATCATATTGTACTCAAACTGATACATGCTAATCATAACTTTTTGGCATGTGTGTCATCTTGCATAGTCTGTTGATGTTGCAGCCTAATGCTCCTGGATGACAGATATGCAGATTTATTTGTCAGATAAAGCCATTCACAGCTCCAGACAACTATCCTGCAGTAGCGGTGCACACCACTATTAACCTGACATTTTCTCTATGGACACTAGGGCAGTCATCTCTAGCCCAGTTCCCACAGCCAAACAACCACCAGGTATGATGGTGTTTTCTTGTCCCCAGTGAGGAATGACAAGAATTCCTCCATCTCTTTGATATGCTTCTGTGTTGGTGGCCCTCCTACAGGAATCATCCTGTCTTCAGCAATTTTCTGTGTCTTGGTCATGGCATTAATCAACACATCAGTGATCCTGCAATGTGCATGTATTATTATCCCCACTGCATTGATGTAGAGCACCAGTCCCTCCCACTCCTTGTCCCAGAAAGTCCTGTCTGCTTTTTTCTTTTCTTGGCTACAAATGCCCTGTGAGTTTCATGCTTGTATTAGCATTTCTGCCTGTGGTGTGGTGAACCTCTTCATCACTTGCCATTCATTTGATCCCACAACAAGGCTTGTGCATCTGTGAATTACATATGTAGATCAGAGTGTGTATGCGTGACCATCCATGCAACTTGACAGTTGTCTTAGTAATGTTCTAACTCCCATTCTATGGCCCCAGCCATGTGTGTTACTGGGGTTTCACCAACTGTGCCACAGTTTGGTGGAATTTTTTTGGATCTGTGCTTATGGCACAGTTTATGCCTGATTTATCAGATGCCACATTTCTTATGTAGCCTGTCTCACACTTGTGTGAATACTGGATGCTGTTGTGAACCCTTCACAGCAGATTGTAACTTGACCTGACCTTGTTTCTTGTAACCTGTTAGGATGAGCCCCTCCTCAGTAGGACTGCAACCTATCCTGGATGTTCCTTGTACACTATCAAACTGGCTCTCCCTAGGAGTATCCAAACTTGTCCTTCCCTGTCCCTGTGCCCTGACAGGTTGATTGTCCACATCAGTATATCACTATGCTGCCTTCTATATTACTCAACACTCTCCTCTGCTGATTTGCTGTCCCTGCTGCCTCCATTCACTCTTATATGGTCCATGCCTTAGTGAGTTCCATTAGCAATAGCCCTTCAGTTTACGTTTATGGCAGTATACTCTTGTTATCTTTTACATTCTGATTCTCTAAATTCCTTGTCATAATGCAGTTTCTCACAATATGCTGACCGATGCTTTTATGCCCACATAAAAACGCCTTATAGCACAGTCATTAAGCTATTTGATTGAATTAGCATAATTGTCTGTGAAATGCAGCTGCAGTGTGATTCATTATCTGCTACACTTGGCACTTTGATGTATGTGTAAGCCCATTGGTGGCGATGGTGTCCAGTAGCCATGTGTACCAGACAACAATTTTTCTCCTTGAACTGACTGACAGATTGGACATGGCTTCTTCTGATGCTGAATTCAAGAAGACTCCAGCATTGTGCAGCAAGGGAAGCAAAATCTTCTTACATCTGCTGCACAGGTCCCATGGAGACCACTTCCTGAGAGATTATAAGTGCGCAATCTATAAAACTGATGACTGACACTAGCTTACTAAGACATTGAGTGATGCCACTGGAGTGAGTTGTGAGTTGTACAGGCACAAGTATATTGACCTGCATAGTAGCACTGCAACCTGCTCTACTAGTAGGAGACTGGGTTAGGTAGAGAAAGCCACTTTATTATTGTAAGCATTCTATACTTAGATCAGCACTTCACCATAGGTTGATCACCTGCATGGGGAGAGTATGTTAATTCAGTCCTGCAGCCAAGCCTATGTAGATTATATGAGAAGACAGATTCCAGTGTAAAGCATCAGAAGAGTGTAAGGAAATGTATGAAAAGAATAGGAGTGTTAGATGATTGGATGGGATAAAAGGGAAGGGTGAAGTAGTTAATATTTATCAGGCAGAAATGTAAGCAGACCAGTAAATTGGACAGGTTATTAGTGGATGATGAGCCTGTATGCTAGGTAAACAGTATTGATAGATATGAAAGAGGTGAGTCACATCATGTCCTGGTTAAAGTGTTACAGAAAGATGGTAAGGACAAATTGGGGAGATGGAGCTAGATCCCAGGTCAGTGTAAAGCAGATAGATCAAGGGAAATGGCTGCAACAGATGGTTAGAGAGGTAGCTCAAAGGAACAAATCAAAAAGAAAGAGTTTGATATTAAGAAGTGGGATGATTTTAAAGCTTTTTTTGAAGGATGCAGAAGTCATGGGGTAAAGAAGATGGCAACATATAAAGGAATAGAATTGGATAAATGAAAATGAAATTAACCTTTCTCAGGATCAAAGAGATTTGAATGATGAAGATGTGAAAATAGAGAAAGAGATGGAGAGTAGGATGCACATGACTAAGGAGTTGGAAGAAGAGCTAGAGGATATGGAAGAAGAATACATAAGGCAGAAGTGGAGGTGAGAGGAGGTAGATAGAGAAATAAGGAAGAAACATGCATGAGGTCAGTGTACACGATCAAAGCTTCAAAGAAAACAGTAGGGGTAGCAGGCAAGGGTGTAGCCAGAAATATACATTTTGTACATGGATCTCATTATGCTGCCCTCAACATCCTTATGTCATTTAAAAAACATTCTCAACCCTCAACAGGCTGACCCTATACACTTCAGAAAATGATACGCTATCTTCAATTGCTGCTAATGATAACCATAAAAAAGCTAGTTTTAGAAGGACATTCTTACTATGTAAACATTATTTGTATAGTACAATATAGCTGACACTAATGTACCCAGTTCTAAACTTTCTGTTCTGTTTGGTCCACAGAGTTTCTAAGATATGCACATAAAAAATGTACTCACTTCAGTACGCTGAGTATGCGTAGCTAATCCCTTGGTAGCAGGAGCAGAGATAGAGCTAGGATGGAGGATTGTCATTAATAAAATAATTAGAAAGTTTTATAATAAAAAAAAAAAAAAAAAAAAAAAGGGAAATACTGTGGGAAGAAATAGCCAGGGAATTGTTACGGCTAGGCTTGTATAGGCCCTAGGGCTGATAGCCTAGTACTAACTTATGAACATATGAACCTATGATAATTTATATAAAAAGAATCAGAGAGGAGTTTCAGGGATGGGAGGGGTCAGACATAAGGAAAGAAAATAGGAAGGAAATATCTAAAGAGATAAGTCAGGGAGAGGTGATTAGACACATGATAATAGGAAAGTCAGGGAAGCTGGATAGGTTTCCAATAAACTTTTGCAAGTTGGTGAGGTGACATGAAAGGGAATGTGTAGCAAATCAGTTTAATCACATTGGGGAAAGGACAAAATCCCAGAATCAATGGGGGTGTTAAATAAAGGAAAAGAAGTGTAGGAAAGGTTTCATATGAAACCATCAAATTACCATTTCGTCGAGCCTAACATGATCAAGACAAAAACATCGCAAACTGACATCATTGAAATGTCAATTCATCGACTTTCATACCATCGACAAGTAAACTATGGAAGTGTTATAGTGCCATGAGCGCTACCATGGGTGAAGAAAGTTATATGTCCATATGTTTAGTGTTTTGCTACTGAAAGGGGTGTTCACCGGGTGCTCTGTGTTAACGCTATTGCATATTTCCTGTTTTAATACTGACATTCTTGTGTGTGGCACTATTTGTAACACCCCGTTCAGTAGCAAAACACTAAACATATGGACACATAACTTTCTTCACCCATGGTAGCGCTCATGGCACTATAACACTTCCATAGTTTACTTGTCGATGGTATGAAAGTCGATGAATTGACATTTCGATGATGTCAGTTTGCGATGTTTTTGTCTCGATCATGTTAGGCTCGACGAAATGGTAATTCGATGGTTTCGTATGAAACCGTAGGAAAATTATAGGTCAAACTCACTAGGTAATAATGATATGAAAAACGTGGCTAGGATATATGTTGGTAGGCTGGATAAGCTGTAACAGAAGATGAAGGGAAAATCTAATTGGATTTTGTGAAAGGAAAGTCATTCACAGATCATTAAAAATAGTTATTACGTTTTACAATTTGGTGTGAAAAAGAATGGTAAAAGGAGACAGAGGGAGTGCTTGTGGACATTCAGAAGGCATTTCACTCAGTGAGTTGGTATTTTATGGGTATTACTTGGAAACGAGCATTGTGAGAAGACAGGGCTTTATGGAACATTACTGTGTTATAGAGGAAGTCAAAGCTTCAAGTTAGATGATTTTTCAGGTGAGGTTAGGGAGAGGGAAACAAGACAGAGGTGTCTACTCTCCCTGGCATTTTCTGTACTGGTCATGGAGAAATTGACATAGATAGTCAGCAAACTGATAGGAAGTTGGCGAGCAAGAGGTGAGAAGATTAGAATAAATGTATTTGCTCATGACTGCATATCATTAGTATTGAATGTTGAGTGGATGCTACCTCTGGTGCTGCAGATTTTTGAAGAGATTGGAAAGGAATCAGGTTTGGAGTATCATACCATGAAATCACAGGTAATAGGTATAGGAAGAAGGGAACAATGATTAAGAAAGATTGCCATGGTAAAAAGGGGGAAGACGTATTTTAAGGTTAAAATTAGTGTGATTGTAGGAGACATCATGAGGAATACTGAGAAGGAGTTATAAGATACTAAAAAGATAAGCAGATAAATGGACTAGTAGCATGAACACATTGACTTGGAGAATAGAAGTGGTAAGGGTAACGGTGCTACCCTTGGTGTTACACATACTGAAGCATATACAAATAAAGCCAATGAAATTGTGTATGGGGGAAATATAGGTAACAGGTAACGTGACAAAAATGTATGAAGATGGAAAAGAGGTAAGATAGGAAAGGAATGAGCGATAGTCCTGATTGTGTTGTGGAGATGGAGTATGTTGAGTTTAAGTGGTATAAAGTGACAGTGAATGTTACTTAAAGTATGACAGGACTGGAAAATGATAAGGTTGGGGGACAGGTTTGGATATCTAATGACATGGAGCACAGTTTCAGACAATTAGACAAAGAAACTTATGCAAGAATAAGCAAGCAACAATGCCTGACAGGGAGGGCATTTTCAGGGAAATAACGCACCCTGTGCTATGTTTTGAGACTCAATGCTGCAGGCATCTGTTTTAAACTTTTTTTTATTTTTATTTTTTTAATTAGTATAACTATTTTGTAGCTTTGATGTAATATAATTCCTGTGCTTAATATTTCAAACTTGCTGTAGCATATGTAATCATTGTTGGATGAAGTGCTTTACATCCAAAAATTACAGGCTTTGTCTATTACTATTGCTAAGTGCATGACATACAGATACCCACAGAATATGTGGTATTTTTGCCCATTATTGTGAGGGTAGACAACAATGTTTGTGAGTACCCCATCTGGAATGACAACATTTAGCTGTTAAGAACATATATATCCTTACAGTTTGTGTACTGCTGTTCATTTGGGCTAGTGAATGCCTTCGTATGTACATGCTTGTAATGACTGCAAACCCTAATAGGAGATCAATTATTCAGTGAGAAGCCTCCAAAGTACAACAAGACTTATAATTGTGTTCATGAAATTAGTTGTGATCGTGTGCAAGTTACACTATGTTGCTCTATAAGATGTAAAAAAAAAAGCTTCTGGTATTTCCATAGCGCTCATACTAGGCCCTCATAATCTGCTTATGGTCAAGATACACAGTATAATATGTTCTCAGGTGGCTGTGGGATGGCTCATCTGAATCTGTTACGAGGTGCCCTTTAATAAAAGTGATCACATTTCCTATTTAGAAATAAAAATGTAGTATCACTAGTAGATCCACCAGCAATGAGAGATGATCAGTGTTAACAGTGCTTTTATTTTGAGGAAACATGGAATGATATATATATATTGTGTTATTATTAAATTACACTGCTAACTACCCATTACTGTGCAAAATAAATTATTTAGTTTTTTCCAGTCCTGTATATATCTTGTAAATCTCACTATAGCAGCACTGATTAGTGTACATCATATTGTTTATCTAATGGTGTGACTTGTAAACTGCATTAGGAGATGTTGAGATAAATGTGGTATTGTTCTTCCATGAACACCCTGAAAAGAAATTTGGTTTATAGTTAGAAACTGAGAGCAACATGCTACTGAATATTTGGCTGATTTATTTGATACGGTTGAAACAATTTATGCTGAATGCAAGAGATTACCCCTAGCAAAATCTCACAATTAGGTAATCAGTGATTCTAAAAGGGTCTTGTGCTGGTCTGTACTGGGAGGAGCACCGGTGTAACAAGTAGCATTCTCGCACACAACAAGAGATTCTCTCATTTATTCCTCTGTACTCTGCAAGGATAAAGGGTTTCTGGGACCTCATAGTCTATCACAACAACTACTGATTCCAAAAAACTGAAACTTGTTCTGGGTAAGGTTCTGGTCAGTCAGAGAATGCACACTGCCGCTCATTCAGAGGTTAATGCCAGTTCACTTATTGCACATCTTTAGGAGTTAAAAGGAAAGCAGAGCACTTAAAGGAAACCTCTACAAATTTAGGGTGGACTTACAGATGTCACTCATAATGCATCCCTGTGGAGAATTACATTAGATAAGTTATTGCTGTGGGACAGCAATACTATCCACTGCAGCCACTGTTCGACTCAAAACTACAGACAACAACAAAGTTATAAGGTTGTGCTGTTTAACTTTGCATTCATTCCCAAAAACTGAAAGACTACATATCTGGTAAAAAAATGATTATTTCAGTGCTATATAGCTAATAGAGTAAATGCCAGTTATTATATCAAAACTGATACATTTACTGAATTTAGGAAAGTTTCAGTTTTTTTTTTCCAGTTTGGTCACTCTACATAACTATGCCTGATACAAGTATTAAACTGGGATTGTCATTTTACTCTGCAATGTGCATGTAATGTTTACTTGGAATATTTTCGTCATTTCATTTTTAAGCCACTGCTTTTATTTTAATCATTTTTTTCAAATGTTATATTTGTATAATTCTTCAAAAAGTTTATAAACGTGGGTGCCACACAAGATTGAAATATGTTCGCAGACATGCTGAAATGAAAATCAGTGACCATTTGTTGATTTATTCCTGTGCATTTTGTTTACATTGACAGAAGTCTTTCATGTAGCTCCTGTTTCTACCTGCATATTCTTGATGTTATATTCATGTTATGTCATCCTTATAAATCTTGATAAGGTGCTGGTATGCTATAACCGTACATTCTTTTCATATATAATCAACCCAGCTTTTGAAAATTGGTGGTGGTGATTCTTACACACATACACGCACGCACACAAACACACACATTCCTTTTTGTTTCATAAAGAAGTAGATGAAAACTCTCACTAAGCATTTCAGCCATTAATGAATTAATGAGCAAATAAAATCAAATATAAGCATTGTCTCCTTATTTCTTTATTCTCACTTCATAAGTGCACATCTTTCTCCACTGTTTCTGTTTGATGGAATATCACATACTCACATACTTACAAATGCACTAGCATTATTTACCTTGGACTAAGTTATCCTTACTTTCCCTTTCAATTTTAGGACTTTCTCAATAATATGCTTACCTTGCCCTTCCCATGGCTGGCTGTCAGCCATCACTATAATGAACATCTTGTAACCTTTAAATCTAATCTGTCTCAGTCTAAGCTATTTATTTGCACTTTTCTTTTCTACCTGTCACTCTATTAATCATAAATTGAATTCCTCAAAGAGTACATTTTACTGCCTGAAATGTAGAAAAAGAAAACTATATGGGCTACGTAAGGTAAGTACAGGCATACTTTTAATATTATTAGTTGTACCTTCAACAGCTGCTCATTAATGAAATGCACACACACACACACACACACACGTGCGCGCGCATGCATGCACGCGCACACACACACACACACACACACACACACACACACACACACACACACACACACACACACACACACACACACACGCATACATATGCCTGGACATATAGGAATGGTACAGAAAATATTAAAATATTACACAGTTTACACATAATTGCATTTTTAATATAGGAATTTTTCTTTTAATACAAGTTAAATTTCAATTTTAGCTGCAGATTTAACCAAAATTACATCACATTTATGTACATTTAGAAACACTAGAATTGTCAGGGTTCCTCATCACTTGTGTGTAAACTGAAATTGCAGGTTACAGTTTATAAAAAAATAAAATGCATTTCAGACAGCAAACAGCAAATTCTGAAACTTGCTATTGCAAAATTCTGCTTGCACCTCCAAATGTGGTCAGTATTCCAATGATGTATTGCACAGCACAGACATACCTTATTTGCACAGATAGGCTGTCAGATTTTCAGCTTTGTGTAGAAGGAAAACATTTCATGCATGAGCCTGGAAGGGCTTCTTCTCCTGCACCACTTTAATTAATATAACATTTTCACAACACTAGTATACCAGCACTGTGAGCCTTTACCTCTCAACCTCTTAATGCAAGAAATCTGTAAAAAGCCTAAAATGATAGGGGACAAAGGCCCAAAATAGAGACAGGATTTACGTACATTTATTTATTTGCTTGTTTGTTTGTCATTTGTTATCCGGGTTAGTCCAGCTGAGCCAAAGGCCCATTTTCAGTGGCAACCTGAGGTGAAAAGCCCCCCCCCCAAAAAAAAAGACATTAGCATGCATACATTCAAAAAAATGATATCACATATTTATATCATACATTCAAAAAGCAAGAAAATCGCATAGTTATATCAGTTATATCATTGTACAGATTTACAGCGACAGAGGGTTACATGAAAGTATATACAAAATAAAATGCTGAGTGAACAGTAGACAAGAGTTTAGAGAAAAATTATACTTATGTTTTTACTAGTATGTTATAATATTTCGGAAAACAGAGCCAGATTGTTAATAAAAGCATGATAGTGTTGCTATTACAAAGAGTATAAGTAGTAGAAGGCTTTAAGATTTAGAGTAAAGAGAGAGATATGAAGTGGTGTGTGTGTGTGTGTGTGTGTGTGTGTGGGGGGGGGGGGGTTAAGTAAGGTCCTGACATGGGCAGGAGCTAGAATTAAGAAGGTAGTTTTTAAGTTCAGTTCTGAAGCAGTTTGTAAAATTGATGTTTTGAATATTTGGTGGGAGATAGTTCCAGCCTTGGGACATTGTGCTTTTATAAAGAAGTTTGCCAATGTTTTAGTTGGTTTTGTAAATATTAAGAAGGTATTGATCAGAGCTGCGTAGAGTTCGAGAGGGGATGTAGAGGGGTATGAGAGAGGACAGAGAAGGACTGGCTAAGGGTTTGTTTAGTAAGGTGTGAGTGAATTATAGCTGAGAAAGAAGAAGAAGGTGGGGGAACTCAAGCCATTGAAGCTGTTTTAAAGCAAGGCAGTGATGGGATTTTTATAGCTGATTGATGGCAAATCGAACTATATTGTTATATGTTTGATTCAGTTTGGTTATTAAAGTAGATTGAAGATATGTGAGTATAGTAGAGGTGTACAAAAGACAGGGTAGGAGGAAACTCTATGCCAGAGAGGGTTTGGAGTTATAGGATAGGAATTTTTTGTTTCCATAGAGTAGACCCATTTTTTTATTTGTCTTTTTAATACAGAGTTGTATATGGAGGTCAAATTTTAATTGGTCATCAGTTATAATACCCAGATGTTTAGTGAGAGAATCAGCTTTAATAAGGGTATTGTCATGTGATGAGATGGTAAAGGTGGTGTTATGGTGGGAAAGAGATTTAAGGAAGAAAAGGAGGAATTTGTTTTTGGGGGGGTTTAAGATGAGCTGGCTGTCACTTAGCCATTGTTCGACATGCTGAAATGTGTTTTCAGTGATAGAGTGGTGGTGAGACATTTCATCAGAGTAGGAGATAATGGTAGAGTCGTCTGCGTATTGTATCAGGGATGAGGTGGTGCAGGAAGAATGGATGTTGTTGATGAAGATGTTGAAAAGAAAAGGTCCTAGAATAGAGCCCTGGGGGATACCAGTCTGGATAGGTAGGAAAAGGGAGCAGGTAGAAAGACATCTGACTGACTGTAGCCTGTTGGAAAGGTAGTTAGAGAACCAGAGAATAGCAGAGGAGGAGATGTTGAGGTCAGGTAGTTTAGTTGTTTTAGAGTGTGAGACAGTATCAAAAGCTTTTGAGAGGTCTAGGAAAAGACATGACACCAGTAGCTTTTTGTCTCTGGCCTCTGCAACAGTATGTGTAAAGATAGAAGGGCTGTGGATGTGCTATGGTTTGGCCTAAATCCATGTTGAGTAGGGGTCAGAAGGTTTTTGTCAATTAGATATTTAAGAAGCTGATTGTGTAGGCATTTTTTTGAGAATTTTAGAGAGTGGCAAGAGAATGGCTATGGGTCTATAATTTGATGGATCGGTGTAGTTACCGGCTTTGTTTAATGGTATGGTGCAAAAAAGATTTCGAGAGACAGGGTAGGCTATTGAGTGAGCTGTGAGTTTAAGAAAGAGGGGAGGGAGGTTATCTGCAGAGGGAGGGTGGTTTTAGTTTAAATAGAAGAGACTGTAAGCAGTTGGAACAGGGTTTAGAGAAAAAGTTGCAGCATTGGTAGTGTTGGGAGAGGTGGGTGGAAAATTTATACTTTGGTCTGTGTGAGTTAGTTTACAAATAGATCCAATGAAATAAGAGTTTAGTAGAGTGGCGGTTTCCTGAGGGGTATTGTTTGGATGGGGTTTGCAGTGGTGGGGCTTCCAGGATGTAGGATCTTGTTAATGGTGCACCAGAATTTTTTAGGGTTAAAATTGTGGGTAAATTAGGCCTCACAGTAAAAATTTTTCTTGTCTTTGTTAATATACCTTTTTGTGAGATATCTAAGCTCATTATATATTTGGAGTAAAACAGTACATTTAGTTTTTATCAAATATTTCCAGGTGCAATCCAGATTATTCATAAGAGTGAGGGTGTCCTTAGAGATCCAAGGGGTATGGGTTGTCCTTATAATTGCAGCAAACTATAGACAATAAACACTCTCCTTCAGTGCTGACTGTGTCCCCACTCCCCACAAAATGCATTTCCTAATCTACAGATGTCTCCTGCAAGATGGGCAAGCTCAACAAGCATTTGTAAAACAAGGCTAAGAAAGGAAAACTTAAACAATTAAATTACAGCAAACTATACCTGTGTGTTTGGCTGCACTTAATACTTTCTGTTACTTTGTTAAAATTAATAGACTTATTTTTGCCTTAACAACTAATTAATACAGCAATTCCACTGCCAGGGGCAGCAGCTGCTTTCCTTGAAACTTGGTTCAACAGTCCCTCCTCCCCATACTGTACTGTATTTGCCTGCCATATGCTATCCTTCTGCTAACATAGTCATTACAATTAAACCACCAGACAAAGCAAATTAGTTCCAAAGGTGCTGTATTAATTGCTTACCTGGTCTCTTATTTTATCCGTTTCTGATTGTTTCTGGCTTCCCTTGCTGAAAGCTGGACTAGTACATCATACAATCACTTTTATAGCCTGCTATTGGTTAGTCCTCCTTCCTCTCTCAGACACATGCTGTACCAAGCTTGCTGAGGTTTATAACATGCGGGTGCCATATTTTAAACTTTTGGCAGCTGCACAAGTCCCATGGCATGGTTTGTTCTCTTGTAAGCGTATTTCATCCTAATAGATATCACCGTAATGTGCTCTACAAGTTTTACCTTGCTAATATTGCTGATAATCTAGTTATAGCATTACTTTGCTATACTTGCTGTATGTTAAAACGCTGTGCTACCCTAATCTGAATGTTATGCTTTCCTAGCTTGAAAAAAAAATGCAGGGTTTATTCTTGGTTATCTTCATTTGCTTGCCTTATTGTGTAGGTTTTTAAGCTAAACTATATTTAGAATTGTGCAGTAGAATTAGCAACCCTGCAATGTGGTTGAATTATCTTTATTTTCATGCTTGTGCCCTGTTTTAATCAGTATGGCTTTTGACCACATGATTTAAATATACTGTATAAAGTTTACTCAACACTGTTAATTGCAAATTGTGCATTAGAAACAGTGACCCTGCAGTTTGGTTAAATTATCATTAACCACACCTGTGTCCATGTTAACCAATATGGGATTCTGACCACCTGCATCATGGTGTAGTTAAGGAGAGGGATGATAATTGGATTTGTAATGTATAAGTGATTCAGCATTTCACTTTCTGGTCAAATGTAACTGTACTTCACTATACTGCAACGGACTGGAGATGTTCTTCTTTGTGGCCTCTGGCTTATCCTTGTGATCTGAATGTAAAAGTTGTTTAACACTGGAATGAATGTCGACTGATAATACCTATTAGACACTGCAATTACTATAGTTACTTATAAGTATTATACCTAGTAGACATTGCATTTACTATAGTTACAGGTTACAATTTTGCTCCTCTACATTTCTTCTCTTTCTCTATTCCACCTTAACTTTTGTAGACCCTAAAGACTGTCCTTCACTGCTGACTGTGTCCCTGTCCCCAAAAAACATGTTTCCTAATCTACAGATTTCTACTGCAAGATGGATGACCTCAACAAGCATCTGTAAACCAAGGCTAAGAAAGAAAACCTTAAACAATTAATTACAAGAAACTATAGATGTGTGTTTGGATGCTCTTTATACTTTGTTACTTTATTAAAATTAATAGACTTATTTTTACCTTAATCACCAATTACTATGGCAAATTCTTTGTCTGGGGGCAGCAGCTGCTTTCCTTGAAAATGGGTGCAATACTTCCCACCTCTCCCTAAAATATTGTATTTGCCCACAGTATGCTATCTTTCCCCTAACATAGCCATTATAATTAAATGACCAGACAAAGCAAATTATTTCCAAAGGTGCTGTATTAATCATTTACCTGGTCCCTTTTTTAGCCATTTCTGATTCTTTCTGGCTTTGCCTGCTGAAAGCCAGGCCAGTATATAATGCAAGTACTTTAACAGCAAGTTATTGTTTAATCCTTCTTCTCCCACCCACACACTGTAGCAAATTTACCCAGATTTTATAACATGTGGTCACCATATTTGAACATTTTAGCAGCTGTGTGAGTCACTTGGTGTGGTTTGTCACCAAGTAAGTGTATTTCTTCCTGACAGATATCATTGTAATGTGCTTTAATCTACAAGGTTTACCTTGTTAATATTGCTGATAATCTAGGGGTCTATATTATGACATCGAAAACCCATATCATCGAACACCACAACTCAGACACACATAGAGTGAACCGCAAATACGCCAAACCCCCTAAACTGTGAATTTTCAAATCTCAAACCGTCACAGTCGGCCAACACCACCGCGCTACATACTACATACCCAAACATAATAAATAAAATACATACATACACTAACCAAACCCTACTTCTAAACCTACACTAAACCTTACATACATTACTGTCTATGCACTTACCTTAACCCGCACCGTAACCCTAAGATCCGTAACTATCGCACACTTACCCTGCAGACATATACCCAAACAAAACAAATAATCCACACACATACAGTTAACAAAACCCTACTTCTAACCCTACACTAAACCTTACATACATTACCTATCTATGCACTTACCTTAACCCACAGCCTAACCCTAAGGTCCATAACTATCGCACACTTACCTTACGGAGCTATACCGCAGACAGGCCAACCATGACAATTTGGCATTTCGTGTTTTGTGGTTTTGAACGTTCGCCATTACCGTAGTTCATGCTGTATGTGTCAGTCTTGTGGTGTTCTTGGAAACAGGATTTCAATCTCGTAATATAGACCCTAATCTAGTTATAGCATTACTTTGTTATACTTGCTTTATGTTAAAATGCGGTGCTACCCCAATCTGAACGTTGTGCTTTTGTAACTAGACAACTAACGCAAGTTTTTTTCTTGTTTATCTTCATTTGCTTACCTTATTGTGTAGGTTTTTAAGCTAACTTGCAATTAAAATTGTGCAGTAGAATTAGAGACCCTACTGTGTGGTTAAATTATCTTTATTTTTGACATTTGTGTCCCATGTTAACCAGTATGGAGTTTTACCATCTGAACTGAATATACTGTATATAGTTTACTAAATATTGTTAATTCCAAATTATGCAGTCGAATTTGTAACCCTGCAGTGTGGTTTAATTATCATTATTTCATAACTGTGACACATGTTAACCAACATCAGCGTCTGACCACCTGCTTTGAATGTCTTGTATATAATTTACTCAAAATAGTCAATATTACTGTGCATCGAAGAAGAGGTCTGATAATGGGATTTGTAACATATAATTGATTCTGCATTTCACTGTCTGGTGAAATGTAACTGTAGTTCACTAAACTGCAATGGACTGGAGCTGTTCTACTTTGTGGCCTCTGGCTTATCCTTGTGATCTGAATGTAAAAGTTGTTTAATACTGAAATCAATGTTGACTGATTCTACCTATTAGAGACTGCAATTACTATAGTTACTTATAAGGGTTATACCTAGTAGACATTGCATTTACTATAGTTATGGGTTGCAGTTTTGCTCCTCAACATTTCTTCAATTTCTCTATTCCACTTTAACTTTTTTAGTAGACCCTAAAGACTCTCCTTCATTGCTGACTGCCCCCCACCCCTACAAAATGCTTTTCCCAATCTACAGACTTCACCTGTAAGAAACGTGACCTCAACAAACATCTGTAAATAAAGGCTAAGAAGGGAAAAAACAATTAATTACAGCAAAATATAGATGTGTGTTTGGCAGCTCTTAATACTTTATGTTACTTTTTTAAAATTAGTAGACTTATTTTTATCCTAACCACTAGCTGCTACATCAATTCCACTGCCTGCCACAGCAGCTGTTTTCCTTGAAACTGGGTGCAACAGTTCCTCCCTCCCACTACTATATTGTATTTGCCTGCAATATGCTATCTTTCCCCTAACATAGTCATGAGAATTAAACCACCAGACAAAGCAAATTAGTTCCAAAGGTGTTGTATTAATTGCTTACCTGGTCTCTTATTTTATCCATTTCTGATTGTTTCTGGCTTCCCATGCTGAAAGCTGGGCTAGTGCATCATACAATCACTTTTACAGCCTGCTATTGGTTAATCCTCCTTCCTCTCCCACCCACTCACTGTAGTAAGCTTACCAAGGATTTATAACATGCTGGCATCATATCTGAAATGTTTAGCAACTGCCTGAGTCCCTTGACATGGTTTGTTACATGTAAGTGCATTTCTTCCTAATAGATATCATTTTAATGTGCTTTTATCTACAAGTTTTGCCCTGCTAATATTGCTGATAATCTAGTTATATCATTACTTTGTTATACATGCTGTATAGTAAAACATGATGCTACCCTAATCTGAAAATTGTGCTTTTACAGTTACCCACAGATGCAAGATTTATTCTTGGATATCTTCATGTACTTGCCTTATCGTGTAGGTACTTTAGCTAAACTGCATTTAAAACTGTGCAGTAGAAATAGCTTCCCTGTAGTGTGGTTACATTACCTTTATTTGCATACTTGTTTCCTGTGTTAACCAGTATAGCTTTTGACCACTTGAATTGAACATATTGTACATAGTTTACTCTGTATTAATTCCACATTGTGCAATAGAAATTGCAACCCTGCATTGTGGTTTAATTATCATTATTTCATACTTGTGTCTCATGTTAATCAATATGGGCTTCTAATCACCTGCATTGAACATATTGTATACAGTTTATTCAAAATACTCGATATCACAGTGGAGTTAAGGATAGGGTCGATAATGGCATTTGTAACGTATAAGTGAGTCTGCATTTCAGTGTCTGGTCAAATGTAACCGGACTTCACTATACTGCAAAGGACTGAAGCTGTTCTGCTTTAAGGCTTCTGGCTCATCCTTGTCATCTGTATTTAAAAGTTGTTTAGTACTGAAATAAATGTCGACTGATTTTACGTATTAGATACTGCAATTAGTATAGTTACGTATAAGGATTTTACCTAGTAGACATTGCATTTACTATAGTTACAGGTTACAGTTTTGCTCCTCTACATTTCTTCAATTTCTCTATTCTAGCTTAACTTTTTTGTAAACCCTGAAGACTCTACTTTGGTGCAGACAGTGTCCCCTCTCCCCACAAAACACATTTCCCAACATATAGGTTTCTCTTCCAAAACAGGCAACCTCAGCAAGCATCTGTAAAACAAGGCGAAGAAAGGAAAATTAAACAGTTAATGACAGATAACTATAGATGTGTGTTTGGCTGCTTTTAATACGGTATGTTACTTTGTTAAAATGAATAGACTTATTTTTACTTTAACCACTAATTGCTACATCAAGTCCACTGCCTGCCACAGTAGCTGCTTTCCTTGAGACTGGGTGCAATAGTTCCTTCCTCCTGCTACTATATTGTATTTGCCTGCAATATGCTATCTTTCCCTAGCATAATCATTAGAATTAAACTACCTGACAAAGCAACTTATTTCCAGAGGTGCTGTATTAATCAATTACCTGGTCTCTTATTTTATTAATTTAGGATTGTTTCTGGCTTCCCCTGCTGAAAGCCAGGGAATAGTTCAACTTCAGCATGTCATTACGAAGAAAAATCTTTAAGTCTGTAATATTTTCCACAAGTTCAGCAGGTTGAGACAGTATATACTTGAGCCTTTTCTCCAAATAGGAAACTTCTTGTGGACAGGTACTGTACTAAGATCTTAATGAGTTTATTACATATATACAAGGGACATCTTCATTCTTAAAATTTGATGTTAAGAATTCATATACATAGATAGAATTTAAAAATGTATGAGTTATAAATCCTTCAGAAAGGTCTTTAACTATAGAAATGTACTGTAAGCCCTGTCATCATAACACATTGGTACACAGAAGGAGTATGCACCCTGCTGATATATTCAGTAATATTGTGAAAGGTCAAGCAATTAGGACCTCTAGGCTAACTGCAGATGATGAGAGTTTTTACAACGAGTTAACATACTTGATTGACAATTTTATAGAAACAGGTTACAATAAATCACAAGTGGCAGACATAGTAAAAGAAGTCATTCCCCTCAGACATACTAGAGCAAAACCATATTTTTCTGAAGGGCCTCATTTAATGAATAATAATGTTAATACATGAAGACGATCTGAACAGTTAAAATGTTCCCTGTTTTATATTAACAATGTTAAATAAATTACCTAAGTTATGTGCATGTTTTGGGACATATTAACTATTGATGAAAAAAATCAAGTGTATAGTAGGTGCAAAACCATCTTTTACATATAAGAATAAGAAATCTGTTAAGGGAATCTTATGTAATTATAGATAAAATATAGACCTGCACCCTAAATGCATAGATAGATTCACACAACCCTTTTCAATACTAGCAAAATGCATTTGTGGCAAGCAGCTGCTATAGATGATATCAAATATGGAGCACTAAAGCACTCCATTTAAAAATGGAATACAGGCAATTCATTTGTGAATGCCAGTAATGCAATGGATTATAATTCTCATCTGTCTGTAGCAATCCCCAAACACTTTGCACTCAGGTAACTGCTCCTTTGTCACACTCCACTTTAATAAACCACACAAGCACACAAACACCTTTGACGACTTTTATTGTATAACACAATAAATGATAACATGAAACTTTATTGAATGCAATACCACTTCACTTCCTTGTAAATAAAACATGAAATACATAACCATAAGGGCAGCGTAACCGCTCATCCTTGGATAAGCAGCGGCCCCACTTGGTCAATTATCATTGCACTAACAAGGTAGTGTTCCAGCTCACCTTTAACATTTCTTCACCAGTCCAAACCATCAATTCAAACACCTCCACCATCAAACTTTACCATCTCAGATCCTTCCACCAATTATCTGCCAGAGGAGGAACAGAAGAGTGGCAAGCCTGTCCCACTTCTCCACCCACCAGCCTCACAGGGCTGTTCCCCCTCACTCCATAACTCCACTAACTAACCCTCTAAAAATAACCCCAAATTCAAATTAAACAATTCAAGTTCAAATTCACTAAGGTGAACCCCATCTGCCCTATACCACATGGAAACCTATCCTCAAACTCATCATGCCTGATAGTACGCACCTCATCCCCTTCAACTGTTTTGCTAACGTAAAATTAACATACCTCCTAGCCCTTTTAATTGCAGAAAAATTAGTTGCTTTCCTCCAAATTAACTTGCGAATAATCTCAGACCAAACCAGCCAAACTGATGGATAAAGCTTCCTTAAAGCTAGGCAATCCTCACAAATATTATAAAATAACTGCTTTTTCAGAATTTTACTCAAATCATCCCCCCTTAAATGAATCACCAAAATTTATGGCACTCCTCACTGTCTTTGTAACATGGTAAATACCTGGAGGATCTGGCTCCACATCAGCCCTCTAATACCATGCCAGGTAACCTTCAATCTGAAACATTGCAAGCCCAAATTCATGCCATTGCTTCTAACCACAGCCCGTCTAGCTGCCCAGTACTCAAATGAATGACCTAAAATGACAATCCTGTCCCCTAAGGGAAAAAGAAAGAAACACAAACGTTAACCACAGAATAAATCCACCAACATTTTCAAATCTAAGACAAAAAGGCATTAGAAGATCACTGCCCCACCCTCTTGATGACTTCAATCGATCTGCCTCCCATCACTAGATCAGATGACGTACCCATCCTAAAAGATGTAGATTAGAAAACTTGTCCCCCTCCAAACCAACACTGAGAAGAGCCCTTCTCATAATCAAATTCAATTGCTCATCCGTTAATGCTCTACCACCTACTGATGTAAAAACTAGTCCTTGTGTCCTAGCCTTGTTAGCAGCCTACAGCCTCTTTACCCAAGCCACCGGATACATCCATACTGACCTAAATTCCCCAAAAACTACAGATGTCCCTTTCCCTTCTTGATCAGTTTTTGATGATCTCATCCTAATGTGCACTGCCCTTGGCAATATAAGCACATCATCCCACACCAATGAACCCAGTAACTCAGACACGCGGAAATCTCCACAATACAGCCAGACACTTGCTGTAGCACACATCACATATTCTTCAGAAGTTCCACACACACTGCTTAAATCCTTCAGCAATATTCTTGAAATCCCCATAGTCACCAGCCATCTCCTATCCCTAGAAGGGCCTTCCCCTCTACCCCAAACTTTTAAAACTTGCCCAGCTGTCCATGACCTAGTCCAATTCTCTAGTCTGGCTGACTGACTGAATACCTCAATTGCTGCCAAAGTAACCCTCACTGATCGTACTGCCTTACCCTGTTTCCTCAGCATGGCTAAATAATGCATCAATAAACATTCTGACCACACATACTCCTCTTCTGGTAATTGCCTCACAAAACTATCAAAATCATGCAATGCCCTGCCATAGGCTTTCCTTGTAGATACCACCCATCACTGCTGCACCAACCCGCTGATCACTACTGCCCAATCTGCCAATTCTTATCTGGTACCACCTCGGGATCCCTTGCTGCTGTTGGAGCCATCTGCCAAAACCTGCAGTACTGAAAACAAGACAGGCTGTCAACTATCTCATTCTTTACCCCTGGTACATGCACCCCTGTAAAAGAAAAGTTAATTAACAAACTCTGCAACACTAGCTTACGAAGAACCAACAACAATCAAGCTGATTTGGCCATCTTAACCTGCAACACTCTCACCACTGGAATGTTGTCTGAATTAAACACTACCCTCCTACCCCTCAAATGATCCTGTCATACCACTGATGCAGCCCAAATAGGCATAAGCTCCAGAACGGCAACATCCTGTCTCCACTCTTCATTCCGATGAGAAGGCCATGGTACCAATAATCATTGTCCTGCAAAAAATGCTCCCATACCCAGGCCCCCAGCTGCATCTGTAAACAACTGTAAATCCCCTTGCCCTACCCAATCTGTCTGCCAAAATGTGATCCCATTAAACTGATGTAAAAACCGTGACCACAATGCTAAGTCTTCATGTGCTAACTTACTAACCCTTATTCTATGGTGCTTACTCTTCTCTCTTTCAACAAAAACTCAACAACCTACAAAACATAGATCCAGGATGCACTGCCCTGGAAGCAGAATTCATCAACCCCAACAACTCCATCACCTTTCTCACCCAAACCTTGCTCTTGGTCCACACATGCATGATTTTCTCCTGTAGAAGAACCACCTTTTCCCCTGGCAATGAAATATACCTTTGCCTGCATCCACATTCAAACCCAAGAAATCTAACACCTTTGCTGGACCCTCCAACTTGTGTTTAGCCCACGGCACACCCAAAACCTCACACATCTCCACAAACTCATGCATCGCCACCTGTGTACCCTCTCTCCCCTCACACCCTCTCTCCCCTCACCCACTAGCAAAACGTCATCTAAATAATGTACTGCTTTCTGCCCTTCCACCCTCTGTTGCCATATCCAATGCAATGCTGTGCACATCTTATTGGCATAGCTGTGTCAAAATAAAAACTATCCCCCACTACCATGCCTAGTAAAGGCCAATCCTTCTTTCGCACTGGCAGCAGATGGCAGGCCAACTCAATATCTACCTTAACCAGCCAAGGATCCTCAAAACCTCTAATAATGGGGACCGCATCGTCAAGAGATGTATACATCACTCTAACCTCCTTCCCTGGGATGAAGTCATTAATTGGATTGCCGTCAGGATAAGGTAAATGATGTATTAAGCAAAACTCACCTGGCCTCTTCTTGGGCACCAAACCGAAAGGTGACACTTTAAATTGGGTAAATGGTGGACAATGAAATGAGCCCAACAATCTACCCACCTGGCATTCCTTCTCAATCAATGCTTTCAGAACATCTTCCCTCCCTGTACTGACTTCAGATTTTTACCCACCTTACCATCACCCACCAAATAGACTTAATTGAAAAGCCCCTTGAAAAACCCTCCACCAATTCCCCAGCCACTGCTGGCAGTGGATACTGTGCCAGCAGCTCCTTCAAGAAATGTACCTTAATAGGGAATGGGTCACTGGGCGTCCCTTAGTTCCTTGAAAGTACTCTCCCCTTTGGCCACAAAAATTGCCCCTGTCACGTGCCCCTTGTAGTCCCATGAGAGGCCCACTCCATCCTCTCTGACCTGGAAAGCAAAACACCTGACCCCCAAACTGACTCTCACCTTACCACATTGTATCACTGAATGTGTACCCATACATTTGGAACAAGCATGGGAGAATCTGCAGGCTGACCACGAACATTTCCCTGCATTAAAAGTCCAAAATACCTCAATGCTCCCTTCTGCTGGCCTACTCACTCTATTACCCATCCCAAAGCTGTCTATCATGGTCGACAACCAAACATCAGGATGTCTAACGTCCAATGCATGGAATTGTCAACAGCCTTCCGCTTACGGGACTTCTGATCTTACCAAAGCCACATATTACCCAGTTGTAACCTTTGTGCCTCCCGTATAGTCAAAAAAATATGCTAGGAACTGAACAGCCAAAGAATTGTCCCTCTGCAACCACACTGCCATATAATATATAAAGCCAAGACCCAATTTTCCCAAGACCTCTGGCCAAACTTACCCACACACCTGCAACCTAATGCTGCCAATGCTGCCAAAAGGTCCTTCCCATTTTCCATCTCAGCTTCCATCAAATGCTGTACCTCATCTGCATCAGTCATCTCAAAAATATCCACAAACTCCCCTTTCCAAATGTTCTAATTCACCACAAGTGATATATGAGGAGTTGGAGGGCAACTAATGTCTATGTCATCAACCAGTCCCCCAGCCACATCCCAAAGTCTGACCTTACCTCATCTAATCAAGGGTCCCCATCCTCTTCCAACATCAAAAGGGTACTATTGAAACTGAAATCACGCCCCACTAATGCCTGTAATCCCGCACCAACTGCAGTGTCTACATCTGTACCCTGTGAGACCCTATACCCTGTGTTAACCCTGCCTTTCATACCCCCAACCAACCCCAAGCAATCACCCCCCATTATTCGTCCTTCCACTTCCACCCCAGCAGAGTCTAACAAATCATTATCTGTTGAGGCTGAAAGTGTTGCCACTGGTATCTCAACCTCCGTCGTCCTCTCTTCAACAGTCCTCCTCTGTCCTGATCTCTTGGCTTTAGATGATCTTGCACTTGGAGGCCATCTGCTGCCTCTTCCTGGTCTTCAGACCCTGAATGGCAGTTGTCACAACCTTGTCCAGCATCTCCTGAAACAAATCCTCTGCTTGCGCTATGATACTCACCCACTTCTGTCTCATCGCATGTGCCTCTGCCATGGTTATCAATTCACTACCTGAAAAACAAATAGACAATTTTAAACACAAAGGGGAAACAAAAACACCATCGGTTAAATAATACACATTCTTGAAAATTTAGTGCCACACATCACTAGATTTGAACCCAGGATGGTATGTGGAAAAATGTACTGTGTACAAGGCATTTAACAGAATGAGCTACTGAGTCACTCTGGTGTATTCGAGTTTAAAGGCTATAAACATTCCAAAAGTGACTAGTGTACTTGGTAGTTACTAGAAACCTATTAAAATACACGGCCCTGTAGTGCTGACCCTGGCACTCCAGTCACAGATCCCCCCCACCCACATGAGCTGCACCGAGCTGAAAACATAAGCCTGCAAAACCCCAGCCTTGAATTAGGCTTCTGATGCAAGCTTTATTTAACATTTTACCTATTTATTTATGTTTTTTTTTTTTTATTTATTCATTTTTTTACTTGACTAAACTCCCACTGGGCTGGCAGAGAGGCTACCAATTGTTGTCGTGCTGCCCACACCACAAACACCACCAGGGAAAAATGAGATGACTAAGTCCAACTCCCCAATGACCACACTGCTCACCGACTGACCTACAACCCACCTAAATTATTTACTCCATTTATTTTTAAATGCCACCAGCATTACCGTGCATATGCACAATCCTTCTGGGTCGATAGAGAGCCTCTGAACAGCTGCCACACATCATGAACACCACCAAGGACAAATGAGACAAACTTCAATTCCCCAACAACCACCACCGCTCACCGACGCCACTGATGCACCCACCCACTTAAATTAATGATTAATTTTTAATTTTAATTAATTTTGTTTTTATAATATGGCCACTGGCGCAACACGCATGCACAAACAGCTGTTAATGGCCTGCCAAATGCTCACAAAACACCACTACCACAAACAAAACCAGGAAAACAACCATACACATGTAAAAAGGCACAACAAAACCACTGCAGCCAAGAACTCTGAACGTGAGACCCGACACATGGAAAAAATACTTTATAAAAAGACAAACCACTGCACAGCCTTCCTTCAGCCCCTAACCACCAATGAACAAACAACTTATCAGCCGAGCACCCCTGAAAGCCGTGCCACCTCCCCCAAACCACAGACCACCAACGAATACTGAAAACCATAAAATTACATACACCACTAACCACCAACGAGAACCAAATAATGAGAATTAAACCTTGTACTTTGCGAAAATAAATAACTAAACTATTTCTCATCACAGTGAGCTACTAGGGAACTGCTAAGGACCCTTCCAGTCAATCCAAACACAACATTCCCACTGCCTTCTCTTACCTACCAACCCTAGGATCCCTACATTGAGCCATCACTCTCCCTGAAGCAGAAGAAGAGTGAGAGGAAAGAAAAAAAAAACTTCTATACCTACATCTTCTATTGCATTCCTTGTAAAACAACAGTAACTGCTTACTTTCTTGCCTGTGTAACCACCCAAGGCCTACCTTACTCCCCTTAGGTCATCTGGGACGTGATCCTGCTTCAACAAGATCACACCAAATGTGACTCCCAACAAATAAAACCTACCTCAAAAGCCTACAGGACCCACCCCCAAACTTACCTCACGTCCTCCCTCAGCCTCCAACCTGTTTAACCCTTTCTTACCCACTCCCTACAAACTCACTTACTACCAGCTTACTTCTTTCTTACATCCCAGCTCCCTCCCATCATTAAAAATGTGCCGTGACAACTTTCGTCTGTTCCAAATTTCATTTAGTCCCACCCTGTCTATACATCTGCTGACATATTTAGCAAATATATAAAAGGCAGCAAGCCAAATAAAAAGATGCTTACATGGGAAGACTGTATGTAGTTCCCATATGATGAAAGTACAGAAAATCCATTTCTCACATTGGCTACACTTTATGCATGACAAAAAATATGGCTTTAGTTTTATGGAAGCTTTTTATTTTCTAAATGCTATTTTTTGAAGGTTACACTTATCAACATTGACCTCTTCCTAAATCTGACATATAATTTCAATAAAATAAATGTCCACTTGTATATACATTTTTATACATTTAAAATTATTCACTACAAACATCATGTATAAACTCAGTCCATATATGGAAATGTCTAATGTATTTATTTATTTATTTATTTTCAACTGCCAGCTTTCCATTCTAGTTTGATCCATTCTTTATACTGTGACACTTGCCCCTCTCATCTTTATTTGTCAGCTATCTCTACATTTTCTTTGCTATTTAACTTTCCATTTTGCATCCCATTTTGGTTTAACATTTTGACCCTACTCAGTCCTTCCTACATGTTTTATCCTTTGTCTTAGTTTCTCCATCCATACTTAGATGATATTCCCCTGACTTCCACCCCTTAGTAATTTCCCTTTTTAAGCAACCTTCCATTAATAACATTTCTTTCCTTTTTCATCTTCTCCACACCTTCTGTCCTTTATCTGTTCCATGCAAGCACAACAATCATTCCTCAACAACCTCCTTAATACATACTTTATTCCACATTTCTTTCACATTATACCACATTATTTGTAACATTTTACAACACAATATATGAAAAAGTTCCACCCCTTTTTCCCCCACACCTTCAACACTAGATTTTCTCATTTATCTTCTGTGTCTAGTCTATTTGCAGTACTATGCCCATAGCTGTGATATTTTAAGACCTTCACCACTTACCTCATTCCATTTCTCATCTTTTGCCCACAACTCACTTTCTATAATTCACAAATCCTTCAGTTTACCAGAACTGAATATCTTTCTCTTCTCAATCAAATCCTTATATATTCAGCTTATCTTTCTTTTATCTTTTGCTTTCATTCAGATCCTTTACCTCCTGTTATTTGTGCTCCATTTGTTCTACTCACTTTTATTTTGTCCCCTATTATCCTCTTGACCATTCATCTGTATACCCATGATCCCAAATTCCAAAGATCAAAAGACCAAAGACCAAACACCAAACCCCCTCTTATTTGCTTAAAATTCCTGAATTGCTCATTTCACCCTCTTCTTGCAGTATTATAGCACTTTCAGTCCTCTCTGCCGTAGCACCTTCCTAAACACCAGCTGCTAATGTTCACTTACTGCAACCTTAATTCTAATCATAACTCTCAGCTGCCCAGATTTTCACAGAATGTCAAGATGTTTGCCTCATACTTGCTGTCTGTTCTTCATGAAATGTGCGTTTTTCTGGCAAATCACTGAAAATTGCAATTACTAAATAATGTTTCAGACATCATATCCTTTAAAAATGCATGTAAGCACACATCCTGTCATTCTAGCAACTTTCTATGTTTATGAGTACATAAGAACAATATTTAAAACCTGTCCATATTTTGGATTTGTCGTCCCATTATGTTAGTTCTTGTCCAGATTTTTTGAGCTAAGAGGGTGAGAGATGGGATTCTAATACCCTGTGGTCCAAGGGTGTCCTTCTTCACAAATATTTTCAGGTCTACCTCCATTGCCCTATCTTCCTTAATATACCCCCCCTCTTCTTATCATTATCTTCCCACATTTTCCATATAACCCTCTAGCTTTCAATACCCCTAGTCTTTATACAGTATTTACTGCCACTGTATTCTTCTGAAATTCTGGCTTGCCCAATCCCTCCATGTACTTCCTTGTGCAGAACCTTTCTTTCCCAAGAATACTTCTTTTCCCTTTCCTAACAAATCAATCACACTGCGTCTCCCCAGCCATCCTGCTAATGTCATATCTGCATATATCTTAATAAATAGATCACTAAAGGAAACACTGTCAGTCTTACTGCCTCTAACTCCAATTTATCACATTCACCTGGCCCACCCAATTATCTACATCTCTTTTACAGTATAATACAATTATTCCCAATTCTTTCTCTTTATCTTTTCCACTGTAGGGTATACATTAACTCCCATTGACTACAGCAAACCTACTGCTACTCCTATTACTATGGGTATTCTAGGATGGTACTCTAGACCTGATTCTCTACCAGACTATTCAAAGATCTTTAACACTCGTGACAGCATCCCTTCCAGTGCAGTTATAGAAAACATGGTTATATTAGTTCTTTTCTCTTTAACTCTGTCAAATGCCTATCAATGTATTTATACACTGGGCTAATGTTTCTATAACCGGTGTAATTTTTTTCTATAACAAGGATAAAGAACCCCAAGGATAAAGGACAGCCCTGTCTTTTTCCTTCTCTCTAACCTTACCATATACAAGACACTCCTGTTTACCCTGATACAAGAATTTGAATCCTTATATAGTGCTTTGAAACACTGTGCAGTCTCTTTACCTTCAAAACTTGCTCTAGAGTTTTCAACATAAAAGCCATGTTTACCAAATGGAAAACATTTTGAATATCTACAAGCACCACTAGTGCTCCCTTTCTCTCTTCCCTCTCATACCAACTCAGAAGTTTAATAATAGCCACAAATGATCTGTGCATGACATACCTTTCACAAAATTTTAGAGGCATAACCTCATGTATTTTGCTTGAAAGGTATCCAGTCTAGAGGCCATTTTTCCAGCCATTATTTTTCATTGTTATTACATAATGAAATTGATATACAATTTGCAGGGTCTATCATCCCCCCTTCTCTTATATATAGTACTGCCATCTCTGTTTGCCACATAGACTTCAGCATCGTTCAACCCTAGGCTGCTTTATTTCCATCTCATTCACTTACTCCTGCCTCACTCTATTCCTCCATATTACTTTGGATCACATCATAACATTCTGTCTGATCCAGTCCTCTCCATTTGTATCTCCCTTCTACATCATAGTCACACAGAAGTGATCTGGCAGTCCCTCATTCACATATGTCTGTATCTTCCATTTCAAGCAAGGTTATCACTTTCAAAATCCCATTTTGTCTTCTTATCTGCTTACCATTCTTTCTACTAAATGACACCTTTCTGACATTTCCACATTTTTCCATCCATGCGTCCAGCACTCCTATCCTTTTCCTTCATTTTTCTAAGTGCTTCTGACATTACAAATTAAATTCTGGCTTCCCAGATAACCTGTGCAACACTACATTAATATCCACTGTCCACATTACCCTATCACCTTGATGCTTCTTCCCTGTTTACATTTGGGCTGTAATATGAACCCTACACTGCACTCCTCTCTTAAAATGCACTTCTGCACACCACTTGTCTACCATTCTCACCTCTTACACTTTCATCATATCACTCACATCTGATCTCTTTTTCTAATATTCCAAGCCTTCTTTTATTTCCTATGAGGACACAATCCATTCCCATCCATTTGATACCTTTTTCTGCATCTTCACTGTTTTCACTCATAGACAACTTAAGTTCCTGTAAGCACACTATATCCAGTCCTTCGATCTGAATTCTACTCAACATATCTTCACATTTTATAGGAGCATTATGTTCACATTTGACCTCATACCCTCAACACCTTCCCCCTTCTGTGCTACTCTTTCCTTCTGAGTAGATGAACTCTAAGTACATTTGGGGAAGCTGCATGGGTGTATCAATGTGCCCATAACCTCATACCCAAGAAGTCAAAGTCATTGCTTACCATCTGCCTTAGCAGTCGACTTGAATATTGATCCCTGTATATTGTATTCTTCATCTCCTTGACTTTGTTCATTGTCCTTCCTCTATCTCACTAACTCCCAGCCCATACATCAGTTCTTGCCATTAAAGCTTTCTTCAACTAATATCCATATGTATTGCATCATTATCTTACCTTTTCAAATGTCTCTTCTTGTGCCTCTAATAATGTCACTGTGAAACTTATGGGGCTGGCAGTAACAGTTTTGTGCCTTAACATATACACTATACTAATTCTACTGTAACTAAATTCGTATAATGCTTGTGCCTTAGTTATTTATAATGCGGACACCCTCTCGTAACCTATAGATATAACAAATTAAATTGAAATTGCATTGATCTGCCAATGTTATTTTATAAATTTACATAATACAGGATAACCCCCTCTATTTTATTCCTTCTACATAGGCTAAATAGGTTCACCTATGTGACTCATTAAGCTATAAAATGTACTCTACAATTATCAGTGAAGTTCAGAATATTTTCGGGATAACACATTGTTTCCAGATACTTCTTTTGCTGTTTGTTTTACAGAGAGTTTAGATGAACATTATATCAAAAATCAACCTGAGATTCTATCTCTTCAACTCACTCATGCCTAAAAAGTCTTTTTTGTACCTCAAGTATACACCTATACTATACTGAGTTATGATGTCCAGAACCTTTTGAGGTCTGGCTTCTATAACTAAGTGACTTACCAGCCAATAATATGCAGTATTAGAAAGTGCAAGGAGTTATTAACAAAATAACACTAGAACTCTTGGTCTAGAATGTCCGACAGTGGAAAAAATTATCTTTGTTTGCTTATTATTCATATTTTCAAATTTATGTTCATATTTTCATACGTAGGAGATGCACATGTAATTGAGGTATATGGTATGAAACACCAATGTGGGAGACAAGACAATCTACTGTCAGTGCTGGTTTATATCACCCTTTACTGAAAATATTGCTAATTGTTTATAGTAATTATGAAAATAAGCAACATTTACATATGTTCTCAATACTTCAGAAATAGAGCGACTTACATACTGTTGCACATCATTATGTGAAACCTTAGATGTTGTTTAAGAAGCTGTCTTTGAAGTTTGAACTGTAAGTTGTGCATCTTGAGAAATATCCAGTGTTATTTATAGTGCTAATGATACAATTAAGCATATGTTTTCATATTTCTGTAAATATCTCAATAAACATGCACTTATAGAGAAAATATTGTCATGTGAAAACATATGTCTGATTAATAAAATTGTTCTTACAATTTATGTCTAGGTTGTACTGTTTTCAAGATATGAAAATATGTGATCATTTACAAGAAATATAATTTGGGGCTTGTGTGCATTATAATATCTTAGAGTATTTTTGGAAAAGGCAATGAAAGTACAGACTCTTATTATTGTAAAGAATACTTCATGCTGAAAACATTGCTGTTGGTACAGCTTTAATAGCTTTTATTGTTCACAAAATATTTGCATTCGTTTATCTTACTCTTTTTAAGCTTATTTCTCAGAAAGTGCCCTGGAATGCAAGATGTGTATAGACTGCTAGAAATGTCACATTCCATGCCACATAGGTCTTGAGTTGATTAAAAAATATGAACAAGTACACTGTAACCTATGTTGAAAGTCTGACATCAAACCATGCTTTTTTGGACCATGAAAATTTAAATGAACTGAATTGAGTTGACCATAGTACGTGTTCATTATTTGCTCACCGCAGACAAAATCCACTCTTTATTATTTCATATCGGATCTTCTAACATCAAAAAATGCATTAGTTCATAACATTGTCCCCAGAATTTCTCCTTATAGAGAATATCTTTGGTCAGCCATTGTCTTATGTTGATACTGCGGGTCCTGCCCCCTCTCCATCTTACAAAAATCAAAAGTCTTACCTTCTGTAAAAGTCCTAACAGCTTTTATTAACTTCCCTACATCATCCTCCTGCACCCTGTGTCAGTGCTGTATGTCCATTGCAGGGTTTACTTACCACCTTCCAGTATTCTCGAGGACTTTTTCATATAGCTGGAGCAAAAAGAGATCTTAACAAAATCCCAGGAGGTCATGCCGCCACACTATCCAGTGGGGGGATTTTTCTTTTATGCATTATCCTCTTTCCCCCCTCCTCATGGTTCCTTGGTCCCATTGTGAGGGTGGGCATACAATGGGGATGTGTTGCCATATGACCCCTGACTCCACAGCAGTTTAGTCAAAGTCACCACTCTAACCTTCCTTAAAATATGCCTCATTCTCATATGTCCCTAGTCTCCAACATGTACCCTCTCCCCTGGGATGGAAATGTCCATCCTTCGCTGCCAAGCCAGCAGTTACCCAAACCACTAATTGAATCCAGTTTGATTGAGTCATAGTCAAGGCTTTAGCCCTCTATACTACCAGAGTGGGTACAAGTCCCAAAAACGGATGCACCTCTTTCTATTGATGCTTGTATTTGCCTTGTCTTTCAGCTTTACCAAATGTCTTCATACTCTTGCTTCTTCTTCTATCATTGTCTCTTCCCCTCCTCCTCCAAACTACATACTTTTTCCAAAATAAAGAATAAAATAGATGCATGCTGAAGCACCATTTGTCCTAGGCACCCATGCTTAAAGTCCCACACGTACTACACATTGCTATGCCTCTTGGAAGGTAAGAACCTGGTGTACTTTTTATAAACCAGCTGGCAATCCTCAGGGCCTTTTCCATCTGCCTAAGTTTGGGTCTCTCTAGACCCTCCTGTTTCTACTTGTTCTGCTCCTGCATGTTTTAGGTCACCACCTCTTTCATCTCACTACACTCCTCTGCCTCTTTCTCCTCTCTCAGTTCATCTCAGCTGATCCACAACAACTAACTTGGTTTTGTTTATTTCTAGGCTCATTAGGTGCAATCTACCTTTATACTCCCCCTTCATTCCATCTCCTTGTACATGTTTACATTTTTTTACAAGGGGTACTCTGGTCAGTGACTCTTATTTCTGTTAAAGCAAATAAGGAGATGTAAGCCTGCCACCTTTTCTCTTGCTTCTACTGTACTATATTTTCATCACCCCATCACCCATTGGTGCTGCTAACTGTCTCTTCTGTTGGTTTGAGTGCACCACTTGTTGATGGGACACTGCATACTTCAGCAGTACTCCTCCTGTCTGTCCTACCTTCACTGGTATACCTCTCCTACTGACACTTAGTGGTAGCCACTCCCACTATTTATTTATTTCTATTATTATAGCTACATAAAATCTGATAGATTTTTCTTTAGTGTGACAGTAGTAATCCCTTTCCTTGCCATTTAATTCTTATAATTGCCTGGTAAAGCAGACTGCACACAGCATTTCTTGTTCCATCTGCCATAATACTGGCCCCATCTCCACTGTCTTTTGGTGCACCAAGGCTAAAAATTCCACTACAACTTTAACACTTCTGTTTTCCATTATCAGACCTCTCTTCCAAGCTGATTGCCTAACAATCCAGTCTTCAGTTTGGTGGTAATGCATCTTAACAATGATGTGTCTACCTCTAGTTCCTTCCCCACATTGTCCATGGCATCAATTTGTGTATCCCAACCTCCACTCCCATTCTCCAAATTTGTTACCTAGGCTTGTACAACATTTGCAATAGTTTCTCCTCCACTCTTTCTGCCATCCAATACATTTCTAAAATTGCTAGTTGAAGCTCTGTTCCCCAGGTTATCCATTTTATACTAACTTTATCCAACTATTAGTCGATTTCCATTAGTTTATTTTCATGTATCCCCCCAACTAGCCTCTGTAACTTTTATTCTTGCTAACAGTGCCTTTGGCTCAAGTCACCTCATCTTCTATTTTTACATAACCCACAGTTGCTTGCATTGCCCCTACATACTCTACATTAGCACTGAGTTTCTTTAAAAAATCACACTATACCTATCATCTTGGTTGGCCATAATTTCCCCTAGTTCTCCTTTGATTTACTTTCAAGTTGTCAGTTTTTAGCTATATGTTTCTTTTCTTTTTTTTTTGTTCATTTTCATCAATACCTGTAGTCTCCAGTTCTTAGCCACACAATGCTGCAATTTAGTTAGTTGTGTAGCTTTCTATTTGTAATTAAATTCCATTCATAGGGTTCTATGCCTCTAGACTACTTAGGGATTACTCTGTACATTCTTCACTTCCCCTGTTTTCACATATGCCATTAGACCCCCCCCCTCCTTCTGAGTTGCTTAAAATCATTTTTTGATTTTTTTTCACCTCCTTTCTACTCCCTATTTCATAGCACTTTATTGTATTTCACAAGTTTTTTCACTGTGATTACATACTACTCCAAATGACCACTCAACATTTTTCGCTAGCTATTACTCACCGTCTGGATCTGATTTACCCCCCACCCCATGCTGCCCTTAATCCATTTGCCCTTGTTATTCATTTTCCTTTGTAGCTAAAACTAATCTTCAGCTCCTCAATCCCCCAACTTAACTACAACCACTTGCACGCCAATGACTTGATGTTGTGCCAAAACTGCACTGTTCTATCATGCTACTTCTTAGGTTGGTAGGTTCATAGGAGGTTACTAGGCTAGCGGCCCTAGAGCCTTTACAAGCCTAGCCATGTTAATCCCAGTTGTCACCATTTGTTCTTTTTGGCTAGTTTGCAGAACAAATGTATGAACAGAGTGAGTTTAGTAATCAACACCCGCTACCCCTGTCCATGAGGGACATGGGTGCCACCCCAGGGGCAAATTTGTGATTTTCCATCCAATTATCTACATTGCGTTTGAATATGGTCATTGAGTAGCTCTGTTTTACATGAATATTCCAGAGAAGCAGCAGACTCTGGGAGACATATCTGTCTCCCCAGCATGTTCTGTTAAAGTCACAGACTAGGTTAAGATCTTTGGAGTGAGTGACTCTTGTCCCATTTGACTTGCAGATGTGCAGCATTTCCCTTAGGGCAGGGTCAAAGATTGTTCTATAGGCCAGGCACATCTCAGCAGCCTAAAAGATACAGAGTAAAGTGACAGGGCTTTTAGCCTGTCCATGTAGGTCATGGCTTGGAGTTCCTGCATTTTCTTAGTGAAAAACCTCTGAGTTCTGGTGAAGTACATGCAAAAGAGTGCATTATACTCCATTAGTGGTCTGGTGAGTGTTGAGTACAGTTATAGCATCCCCCTGACTGGATGCTATGTCCTTGCTTATGTGGTGTGCTAAATTAGAAGCCTTTCCTTACCACTGTGGAAACTTAGTGGTCAATGTTCAGATTGCTATCAACGTGTCTTCCCAAGTCTCGCACCAGCACCACTGGGTTGGAATTCAGGGAGGTGCTGTCAATATTGCAATTTGTAGGGAATTCTGTTTTGCCAAAGGTAATAATAATGCATTTTCTGCATTTAGTTTTAGACCATAGCTTTGGCACCAATCATTCATTTGGTTTAGCACTTCTAGTAATATGTTGACAGCATTAGGGGACTCAATAATTGCTCCCAGTTTGCAATCATCAACGAACTTGGTGAACCAGAGGCCATCTACTTTTGCCTGAACTTATGAGAAATAGATGCTGAACAGTAAGGGGCCCAGCACAGACCCATGTGTTACTCTACTGGTGATGGGTCTACTGGTTGAGGTGAAGTCACCAATTTTTACAGAGTGCGTTCTGTTGGTGAGCCAGTTGACTACCCATCTAGTAATGTAAGGGTTAACCCCATCTGGGAGAGTTTCTGAATGATGCCAGAGTGTGAGATTGTGCCAAAAGCTTTGGCCAGGTTGAGATAGGTTATGTGTACTGTCTTACCTTCATGCATGGCTTTGGTGACATTCTCAAAGAAGCCTACCAGGTTTAATAAGCATGATCTACTTTGGCCAGGTTGAGATAGGTTATGTGTACTGTCTTACCTTCATGCATGGCTTTGGTGACATTCTCAAAGAAGTCTACCAGGTTTAATAAGCATGATCTACCTGTAATAAAGCCAGACTGGGTTGGGTCCAGCATTTGGAGATCACCTATGTCCTTGTTCATGAGTGCCTTGATAACACTTTCCATGGCCTTGCAGATGAGGCTGGTTAGACTTATAGGTGTGTAGTTCCCAGGGTCAGTTGATGGCCCACCTTTGTGCAGGGATATTACTGTTGCTGTTCTTCATTTTGAAGGAACATAGTCAATTCTCAAGCTATGATTAAAAAGAATGCCAAGTGGGTCTGCTAGGTCTTGTTTTAGATTGTTTAGTAAACAACCTGGGATATCATCTGGTCCCATTGGGGCTGTATGTTTGGGTTTGGTGAGATGCAGAGATGACCTGTTCTGTAGAGATACTAGGCAGATGACTGGTGTCAGGTATGCTTTGGGATATGGTAGGTGGGCAGTGGGGGGTGATATTTGGACTGAATCTGTCAGCTAGCAGGTTGGAGATATCTTCCAGTGTAGTATGAGTGATCCCATCTACAACCAGTTCAGCACATAGTGGGCATTCCCTTTTAGACTTCAGACATGGTTAAAGAATGCCTTATGATTATCCTTGGCTTCCTCTACAGAGTGATATCTCTCTTGCTTTTGGACAGCAGTTTTTTCCTCTTGTTATATAATCTGTTTGTACTTAAAATCCACCATGGTGGCTTGTTTTCACAGGAAGACCTAGTATTTTTCTAGTCAGGTACAGCAGAGTTTATGCAGTCACTTAAGTGTTTGTACAGGGCATTTTTGTACACTTCTGCATAGTGATTATTGATGTCTATGATTGTGGGTGGTATGAATTTTTTTATACTGCTGCTTATTACACTGTATTTAGCTTTGTTAAAGTTTTTTATAATTTTTGTTCTTGTGAGGGTGTCAGTTCCAGTAGCTACTTCAAACAAGATTGATTTGTGACCTGACCTAACCAGGGAGGGAATCACGCATGGGGAAATACAGTGACCCCTCTATGTTGGTGAGTACTATGTCCAGAGCATTAGATGCCCCTAGTGGGGGTGCATACTATCTCTTCCAGAATATTTGTGTTAAAGAAGTCCAGGAACCTCTGGGCAAGCATGTTTTTGCGTGTGTATGTCCCCCAGTTTATGGAAGGATAGTTGAAATCTCACATGACTAAGGTATTGGACTGTATGGCAATGGATTCCAGTAAATCAAGATAGGCGGTGTGCTTATCCTGGTTTATGGTGGGGGATCTATAGCTAGCAATGATGTGGTATAGTACTTTCCCAATAGTTAATTGGAAAAGTAGCTCCCAGTGCATTCTTCTTCCTTAAGCAGCAATCTTCTTCAGTGTTTCATAGTGCCTCACCTAGCTTTATGGAAATTAACACTGAGGTCTGTTTTCTGCATTTTTAAGAATATCTAAGAGGTACTGCTGGTGAGGACATTGCCATGCATCAACATTTTCATTTTTTTTAGTGACAGTAAATTAATAAATATCAAAAGTAGTAGGAGACCTATAACTGATATCTGTTATCCACACTGGATGAAAGAAGAAACTCTTCCTAAGTGTGTACCACAGTCTCAAGCAGCACAGCATTTCCTCAATAAGAGTTGAAAGTGACTTTTGAGGAGCCATGACACAAGAAACCATGGTTCACAGATTCATAGGTACATACTAGGATAACAACATCCAGGGCATATATAAGCCTAGACTTACAAGCCAACCCAATTCCGTATCTATGTATCATAAGCATTTATTAGGAGGAGGTATGTTAGTTAAGAAGTCTCTAGAGGTTATGTGATTGCGGGTATGTTATTTTGGGCATAGTTACTTTCTGCCTCTGTCTATCAGACACATTCAGGCCAGAACCAGGGTGAACTTCCAATTTCTCATCCATTGGTCAAGTTATATTTAAAAAGGGTTAGAAACAGACTCCACTTTACACGGATAGGGGGTCTATTCCAGAGCATGAGGATCCTCTGAAACACATATCGGTCTTGCTGACATGTCTTATTTATGGCACAAGCAAAATTTAAATCCTTGGATCTAGTAGTGCTGATGCTGTTCATTTTGTGAATGTGCAGAGACCAAGAATTGAGATAGGACTTTAAGGAAATGTATATAGGACAATGTGCTTGTACCCTAGATTTTTCTAGAAAGGAAGCTTTGGGGGCATTCCAACTGTTCCATATGTCTGGTCAGGTATATGCCAGAAGGAGCATTTTACTAAACGAGGGGTCTGATAAGGGCAAATAAAGTGGCATTATGACTTTCTTGGATCTGGTTGCCATGCCCTTACTTATAAATTGGGTCATATAGAATGATTTTCTTACTATCTTGGCCATATGTTGATCAAAGGCTAGATTACTATCTACATATGTTCCTAGATCTGCAACTATCAGTTCAGCTCTTAGGGGTATCTTATTGATGAAGTAATCACCCTGGATGGCAGTTTTAGCAAAAGGCACTATAATGCACTTCTTGGTATTGAATTTTAATCCATGACTTTGGCACCAGTCAGTTGTCTGTGTTAAAGACACTTGTAAGATATTGGTGTCATGTAGGGAAACTATGATAGCTCCCAAACTGCAGTCATCTGTGAACTTGGTCAGCTAAAAGTCCTTGATATTAGCTATTAACTCTGAAACATAGATGCAGAATAGGAGTGGTCCTAATACAGAGCCCAGAGGAACCCACGCTGCTGACTGGTCTCGTAGTAGAGATGATCTCACCAATGCTGACTTCCTGGGTCCTGTCTGCTAGCCAGCTAGCAATCAAACAAGTTATGTAGGGTTTTATGCCAAGTTTGGTGAGTCTGTCAACTATATCTAAGTAAAGTATTGTATAAAATGCCTTAGCCAGGTCCAGTTAGGCAGGGTGCACCATGTTCTCCTCATTCATTGCCTTGGTGACCTTCTCTAAGGCGTTAACCAGGTTTAGTAGGCATGAACCTCACTTAACAAAGCGGAACTGGATTGGATCTACTGTCTGAAGGTTGCCTATGTCTTTGTCTAGGGTCAGTTGATGGCCTACCCTTTTGAAGTTGGATAACTGTTGCACTCCTCCATTCTAATAGTACAAAGCCTGTTTTGAAGCTTTAGTTGAAAAGTGACTTGTGGTCCTAATTGATCATGGTTAAAGCTATTTAGGAAACATTCCAGGATATTGTCAAGGACAACTGAGGCTGAGTTTTTAGCCTTAGCCAGAGCTGCCAGGACCTGTTAATACCTAGGTGGTTATGCCAGTAGATATTTCATGAAGGGAGGCAGCAGGGGAGTTGAAGGTGAAGTTTGAGCTGAATTTGTCAGATAGCAAATTTGTTATGTTGCTTTGGTCAGTGGAGCTGGCACCTTTGACCACCAATTTGGCACACGGATGTGTGTTGTATTTGATATTTCAGACATAACTGTAGAAGACCTTGTGTTTATCTTTAGTCTGTGAGACTATCTTGACCTCACATTTGATCTTGTTGGACTTAATTAGCCCTCTTAGTTTCCTGTTTAGTTTGTTGAGAAAGTGCCTATCATTATGGGAGTTGCTCTTCTTGATTTTAGCCATGACTTTTTCCTCTTGTTATATACACTGTTGAGGTTAGGATTCCACTAGTGTGGTTTGTTTTTAGAGTTTGCTTTGGTCTTACTTCTAGTAGGTACAGCAGCCTCTATAAAGCCATTTCCATGGTGGATCGCGTCTCTGTAAATCATTCATCATAGGTTGCTGTGAACCTGGGGTTGAGAGGGGCATTACATTTTGGCAAACTATCGCTTAATAAAATGTAGTTTGCTTTGTAATAGTTCCTACATTTTCAGGACTTGCTGGGGTTACTGAGTTGTTTTTTTTATTTTTCAAGAAGACAGGTTTGTGGTCTGACATCACCAGTAAAGATGTAGCATGGGGGGGGGAGAGGGGGGTACAGCTCTCCCATATGGGCAAGTACCAAGCTCAGTATGTTTGAACTAACTTATCAAGGGTATTTCGGTTAATAAAGTTGAGAAATTGTTGTGCCTATCCGTATGAGATACTGTATGTCTTCCATTGTATAGAGGGGGACTTGAAGTCTCATATGAATAGGACATTTGGTTTAATGGTGAATGTCTCTGGTAGATCTTGGTATGAGCTATGGGATTCTAGGGAAAAAAAAGGTGAACTATAGCTTGCTAGGATATGGTGTGAGACTTTGTCTCGTAAATTGCACATGGATAAATTCTGGGGCATCATCCTGTTTAACCAACCTAGAATTATGCTTGTTTCTGATACAGACTGAGGCTCCTCCACCTTTTGTTCCTGTCTGTGTAGTTGATGGTCCAAAGGCACTGAAGTCTTCCACTTCCGGAGTACTTTCTGAAGATTTAAACCATGTCTCAGTAATGGCACAGCTATCTATATTCTCCAAACTTGTGAGAGCTTGTGGTGTCTGGAGTTTTTTGTTTAAGGTCTTAGCACTGAGCAGTAACACCTTTGGACTTCTTTGGTATTTTTTTGTTATGTCAGTAGGTTTGACAATGTGTCATTGGCTAAAAAAAGGGATTAATAAAGTTTTAGCTAATATTCAGAAGTCTAGGGGAGACTGATGCAGACCATCCTTTGCAAAGCAATGTGGTTTCTTAACCATGTCCTCCCATGCTGACAAATATTGAATCTCCCTGGAAAAAACAACAGAAACTAAGTCAATTATTAAAGTCAATTATGTTTTATTCATACTGTGGCATCAACCTTGGTGAAGTTAGAATGCTACTCAATGCAAAGCACATACCTGCCTGAGACACATATTCAGAGAGATCAACAATGTCTCTTTTTATATAGTCCTAGGAAATAAGTCTCTTGTCATTAACACCCACATGGAAGAATCATACTGGTTCCTGTGGTGTAGTGACTTGAATGTGTGCATAACTTAGAGGATCTTGGCTTCAGATAAGCAACCAGCCATTATCTACTTGTTCATTCTAGTGAGTGGGCATCTGTGTGTAGTACAATGGACTCTCATATGACAAGAGTCAGGGATAATGTGTTTGTTTGCCTTATGTGCTTTGCTCTTGGGGCTCCATGGGGTGTAGGTTTCTATGTGGTATTTCATGTTGCTTTTGGTGTGCGAATTAAAGATTGCTGAAGATAAGGAGGTGCTGTTTATAAGTTTTGGAGGTCTTTAAAGTTTGGAAAGATTGCTTTTTAGTGCCTCAGCAT
The DNA here is from genome assembly GCF_019279795.1 of Protopterus annectens. Lineage (NCBI taxonomy): Eukaryota > Metazoa > Chordata > Ceratodontiformes > Protopteridae > Protopterus > Protopterus annectens. The sequence goes on along the minus strand of NC_056741.1, from coordinate 1,131,743,674 downwards.
AAGTTGGTCTATATGTGTCGGGAACATTATGTGTGGTAGATGTAGTTTGCATGTTTTTGACAATTTTGTTTGAAATTCTGCATGCGCATCTTTCACATACTGTGTTTGCTTTGTTTTTTAAAGATGAAATGGTTATTTGTGAACATGAGACAATTGCTACATTGTCTCAGGTTGTCCATATCTACAGAATTAGATGCAGAGACATTTGAAAATTGCATAACCATAAAAGTAAGAGTCAAACTGTACATTGTGTCTGTGAGGTAAACACAATAACTATTATATTATCCCCTGCCAATCCTCAAGGACCAACCTCCTGAAACTAATGACTTAATATAGGCCGGATGGATATTATAATCAATTCATCAAGTAAGCCTTTATGAGTCACAGAATCAAAGGCCTTTCTTAAGTTAAAAAAAAAAAAACTTTTAACTTCACAGTTGCATAATACTGAATCACAACTTGAAGCCTAATACTGAATCATAACTTGAAGCAAAATACTGAATCACAACTTGAAGCATAATACTGAATCACAACTTGAAACATAATACTGAATCACAACTTGAACAAACAGCTAAATTATTACAGCTGAATTATGATCATCTTGTTAAATCATCAGAGAAATGTTTCAATAATATGTGTCATCAACATGCATATTCTGGCAAATCAGAAAAAAAAACATTAGCTACCAAATGTAAATAATTTTAAAATCATAATCATCTATCAACTATACAACATGGTTGTGGCAAGTTGGTATGAGATTTTATCTTGCTGTATGCAGTTACTGTTTCAATTAGTGACATGCCTGTACGTTGCTGATGCTCTGAAATACTTAACCATGCAAAGACAGGAAAGTAAGCCACAAGGCAGGAGCTATCATAATAAAGAAAGCCTCTCATAAAGTTCTATCTTTATCATGGCATGATGTGTAAACAGAAATGTTACTATTCTCTTTTCATCTGCAATCATATGATACAAAATATCTTCCTTCTAAGAATGTATTTTATACATTACGTTCAAAATGATTTTATGTTACATATGTATAATCTGTGCTGCAATTGTCATTTTGTATACTGAATTTTGAGAATGTAAATATTAACATATCTGTGTATGTTTTGTAACCTGTTTTAATTGGCATTTGTTCATCATCTTAGAAATTCTTGAATATCTTGATATTTGTTTCACTGTTTTGTTTTGCACTGTTGTTACGGTTATTGCTTTACGGTCTTGGGTTGAGGATGAAAAGGGTCTGAGGTCCAGCAAACCTACAATTTTATTAAATGTAATAAATAAATAAATAAACTTTTTTCTCGACCTGCCATCTTTTTTTTTTTTTTTTTTTGCTTCCTGCAGCTGACCATCGGTTGCTACAAGGATCAGCCATCATTCAGTTAGTCTGTCGGATCCTCCTTAGCCACTTCTACACTCCATTTGATCCATTTCTAAAGCCAGTGTTGACATTATGGATGTTAGTGCAACATAAATAGATTGATACTGTCATTACACAACTCCCTCTCCACCTCTGGAAAAGATTCCTACTGCAACCAGTAACATGCATTATATCCCTTCAAATGAGAAACACAATGATTTGATTGTTATTCACAAAATAATTACAGATTTATCTCACTTAACCCTCTTCAAGAAAGGGTGTATAGTTATAAAGGTGGGTTCTCACAAGGCATAAATGGTCATAAGACTCAGCTACCGTGTAATTCCTGAGATCCTATGATCTTATTAGGCCCTTCTAACCTGCCTCCCTGAAAGCACATCTGTCTTGTCTCACTATCTTTTCACTTTTTGTAGACTCATTAAATCATGCTTTGAAGAAACATGTGATTTACATTATCTGTTTGAAAATAACTAGTTTATTAGAAGCAGAATTCTTAAAGGACTCAGGGAACAAACTTTTCTTTGCTTGATTCTTAGCTGTGATCTGGTATATTGCAGTGTCTATACTGGGGTGTACATAGAATTGCTATCTACATTTACTATTAATGTCTTTTGCACATTATGACAACTTCATTTTAAGTCAGACTATCCAAAGTAGTGCTCCAAGTCAGACGTAACAGGGCACAGATAACTGGATATTTAACTGAATAAATGTTTACTTTTGATGATGCTTTATGTGTCTTGGTGTTGTAGATCACCAGTATATTTTTCAGATGAAAGGATTTGTGCTGCTCCTTATTGCTTCTTTCCACCGTGCTACTCAGATGCAATTTGAAGTGTAATGAACGACAGTTATTAACCCACTGAGTAATGATGTTAACTTTCAACTTTGACTAACTGCACTTCGGTTCCCTCCTTATTTCTAATTTTGAAACTTACTAAGTCTTCCTGCTGTAACTGCAGTTTTCAACTTCTCTGAGAGGCCTGAAAATCTCTGAGCAAGATCTTTCTGAAGGTCAGAAAACTAAGCCAAAAGTAAGAAAGCGGAAGCATGCAGACAACAGTACATTTCCCCATATGTCTACTTCTTAACATTTTAATTTATGTAGCTATGGTTTCCGTAACTTAGTTATAAAAATTGATTCACATGCATTACACCGGCATATAACCATTTCTGATGAAGGATTGACTGCAGAGTTTTTTTTGCTGTAAAGGTGAGACATTTTTCTTTAGGCTGGAATCCACTATGTCTCAGTTTCTTCTGATAGTCTTGGGTGATATTAGGGTACGTGAACAAATCTCTTTTCCGCTTACTGGCACTTTTTCTTCTCTCTGAGTAGAGTTTATCTTATTTTGTGACATCTTAGCAAAAGTCCTTCTGAAGTAAGGCCAAAGCCTTTTGTTGAATATCAGTGTTGATAATTCATGGCATGTAACACACTCCATATTACAGGATGAGATGAAGATCTGCTCCACTTAGCTCATTCTCTCCAATAAAGAAAGCTCTGGACATTTTCAGATGTAAAATCAAATGGACGGAGCCTTAACTTTTTGATAAAATCAAATTATGTCCTCATTTTTCAAACAAATCTTCATATTTCTGGAAACATAGCAGTGCTAAAGAACTGTCAAATGGGCACAGATCATTTCTGGGTTCATGGAAGTTATCTTATCACTGTAAGTACATTTAGTAGGGATCTGTACCATGGAAGACCTACCTTTGCTTCCTTTTTTTGTGAGGTGCCAGTCTGCGGACTCCCTAGGCCATGAAATGACCTAGGTATAGCTATAAATTAATTTACCAATAAAATAAATAAACTAACTTGCACTTCAACAGACTTAGGTTTATATATGTAAAAATAAAAATATAAAACGATACACTCAGAGGAATAAATGCCTTTCCACAGAAGAAATGTACAAGTAAAATGGTAAATAAGAAACCTGTGGTAGAGGCAACCATGCAGCAAACACAGTCACAAACAAATACAGTCAGCGATAAAATATAAAACACTTTAATGGTGTACACAGGTGAGCGCTTTCAAATTTGCTTCATCAGACCAAGAAACTCCACCACTAAGAGTCACACCTTATATAGTCTACAGCTAACTGTGACGTAATAAACTATATAAAGAAAAATAAACAAAATATAAATTCGGTACATCATATATATAAATAAACAAATGTGCACAAAAGAAACTTATAAAAGCATAAAAATATGGATCCAAGACAATAAAATAAATACTAACGCTACTTAGTGTACATGACTACACTTAAATAAGCATTTATAAAAAGGGGGATATATGCAGGCTGCTTGATAACAAAAATGAATAAATAATAAATGGTCCCCATATGTCAAGAATATTATACCATGCCTAATATACATTAATAAGAATATCTACATTGCCAATAATATGTATTAAAATGTAGCATAGAAAACCTGAATGAGATGGAAGAGGCAGTATATAATGTCAAAGGAGCCATATCACTTTTAAATACTACTACACATAAAATAAATATATAGAAAATGCTCATGGGAACAGACAATATCAGAAAAATGCAAAACTAGACATCAGGATGTAATGTCAAGTATTGAGACATGTTAAAAAATGCTAATAATATTATGTTATGATAACTAACATAAAAATCTATAAACACTGACATCAAAAGACACCACATATAATATTAAGACGGTCATGTCACTCTTAAAGAATGAAAAATTGTATATAGCAAAAGAAGCATTAAAGGGCTGATGACTAAAAGGTTTGGTCCCACCATCATCAAAGTATGTGTACGAGATTTCAGTATGGGCTTGAGAGATGCCCTCTCATTTAGCCCCCTACCCCTATCGGCTCTAAGCTTTAGCATCCAACTAACCTCCTTTTTCTCAGTACCATTTCTAATGTCACCTTGTCTAGCAATGGGTAGGACTACATCTATGACCATAAAAGTAAAAGTATGGTCATCACCTAAAGTCATAACGTGTTTGGCTAAGGCAATATTGACGTAGTGCACCCTAATAGCATGAAGATGTTCCTTTATTCTAGTACGGAATGTTCTATTGGTCTTCCCAATATAAAAGGAGGAACATCGATTACACTCAGCTAAATAAACTACATGTGCAGTATCACAGTTCGCATCTATTTTAAGCCTATATACTTTGCCAGTATCTGGATGGATAAAGCAACCGCTAGTATTAATGAAACTACAAAAATTACATTGCCCACAAGGGGTAGTTTCTGCTGTGCCACTAGGAACACTTCTATGTATAGTCTGGCATAATATTCTTTTAAGGTTAGGTTTATTCTTAAATCTAAACGTAGGTCTTTCACCAACAATGTTCCTAAGGTCGCTACTAGTAGTGAGGATCTTCCAATGTTTGTTAATAATATCAAAAATTGCCCCATTATCAGTAGTATAAAACATGGGTATCTTAATACCCAGGGGTTCTTGCCTCATTACTCTAGTAAGTATGACCTTATTAGAAAAATATGGGGCAGCTCTATTTTCTCCGATTGAATCAAGGTCAACAAGGCCTCTTTCAATCTCTACTTTGTTATAGCCACTAACTAGAAGTCTATCTTTAAAGTCAGCCAACTCATGATGATAACCCACATGGGGGGCTTTGCCCCACCCCCCCTTAATTAAATATACCAACTCCGAGATCGCACTACATTGGGGAAATGGGAAATCTTCTAGTTCCGCTCTGTACGCGGATCTCCATTCAGTCTGTTCAGACTTTTAAATGTTCAAAGTTATGGTCTCGGCCATATCGTCTTCAAACATTTAAAAGTTCAATCTACCAAAATCTACCAAAGGGGACCCATATATATATATATATATATATATATATATATATATATATATATATATGTATATATATATATATATATATATATATATATATATATATATATATATATATATATATATATATATATATATATATATATATATATATATATATGGGTATACCTCTTTGAAAAGCGGTTCCATTGAAAGCACGGACTGCCAAAATCCTTTCCCTGTGAGAGGAACCACTTGGCTACCATGGTGAACTTTACCCTTTCTGCAGTGTAGTGCAACCTCAGAGTTAATATATTTAAGTAAGGGGGGTCTGGGGGTGGGTTTAGATTTGGTCTGTTCAGATTTTTTTTCGGAAGTGGCCAAGTGGTTCCTTTCACAGGGAAAGGGTTTAGGCAGTCCATGCTTTCAAAGGAATGGTGTTTCAGAGAAGTGGAGCCACTCAACTTGGATTCAATGAAACATATATATATATATATATATATATATATATATATATATATATATATATATGAATATGATCTATAGCAAGTTACAGTCAAGGCATTAACATAAGCAGACAGCATTTTGTTGTTATACAGTCATCTAGAATGTTTCTGATAATTATTGCGGTGTAGGGTACTTTCTTGAATTCTAAATTAAATGTTAGCAAGTTTGTCTGCTATCCTGTGAAAAACAAAATTGACAAGTATATTATTACAGACTTGAGTGTGGAATGGGTTTCAGGTAGGCTAAGTTGTTTAGGACTGAACAAGGGGAAAATGTCAGATTTTATGGAGCAGAAAATCTTCTGCCTGTTTTGTTTATATCAGTGCTACTCTTCAGTGGTAGAAGAGTTACCCTACCCAATGTATTAGCATGGATGATTAAGCAAGAATGCCTAGACTTTTGTCTTTTGGGCTTCAGATTCAAAGAGCAAGCAATGCAACACTACTTGGCAATGAATAGGCATTTAATTAGCTCTAAGTATACTAGTGGAACTTGTCATATTTTAATGCTGAGACATGGATAGAGCAGTTCTGGGGTTAAGCATTGTCATAGTTCATTAACTAACACTGAAGTGCAAACTAAAAAGTTAAAGCTACAGAAAAAGTCACTGATATTCACTTTGTATGGCTAGGCATTCCAAATTGTCTTGGACCACATGACAAAATCTCATAAAATGGAAATTTAAAAGCCCTTTGAAGGAGGAAGGGATGATGCCACTAAATGAACTCCAAGTGAAATATTCACTCACAAGTATTACACTGCTGAAGTGATATGGAATCAAGAATGCCACAAAGTCATCGATATCCCCAAATGCAGATATGGATAATGAGCACAGAAAAAGAACACCAAAAGCTGCTAAAAGTCAGACTTGAACAAAGCCAGTAGTAATCATAAAAATGAACAGTCCGACTAATAGTTTTAATTGCATCTACACACTCAAGTGTGTTAGCTTTTTCTGTGTTTATTTAATGTATTATTGCATTGTTTAGCCTGTTTTAACAACAAAAAAAAACAAACAAACAAAAAAAATACTATCTTGTTTGCTCGTTTCCTGCCTTTCTTAGCTAGTATAGTCCAGATCCCAGACTTTGCTAGTTTCAGGACTTTATTTTCTTTTTTCAAAGCTATCCAGACCTTGCTGTGGTAGAGGGAAGTCCTACTGCTTACCAGTGAGAGTGGTGAGCATTGTACTGCCTATCTAACACTAGAGGAGTGGTTTCCAGTACTGAAATTGTAATGTTATTAGCCGTTTTGGACCGATTTCTATCCCTTTCAACTTTCTGGCTTAAAAAGTGCATGTGCTTGCACGTTTTTCACATCGTGCAACACTGTGGGGCTACAGTTAAACTGTTCCAGGTGCCAGAAAGTATGCTCTTCAAATTCTCCCTTAGAACTAGTTGGTTTCTCAGTAGTAGCACTAAAATCTGAACCCCTGTGACTAGCACTTGCTCTAGAACCTGCTGGAAAGCACTAGGAAGCCTTAAACTGATACAAGCACTCAACTCTCCTTGTTAATAAGGAGAAATTAATCATAGGCACAAAACAGCCTATAATTGCAAAGTACCTTGCAAAGGTACAGGAAAACAGCTCTTGTACTTTACAAAAAAAGCACCTAAACAGGCATGGCCAAGGGTCAGCTTCTGGTGATTTCTCCTGTCCACCTGGTGAACCTGAGCATACTGGGGGCAATGCAGCAACTGCCTTATGTACACAGACAACCCTCTCCTCCTACCACCCAACACTACAACCTGCGAGAGATGCGCTTATATAGCCAAACTGGAAACAAAGCTCTCTCCAGCCAAGAATGTGCTAGACAGTGAAGAGAAGTTTAACACCTGCACTAGCCTCAAGCAACACATAGCCCTTCAGAACCCACACCATCAACACCCACACATAGCAACACTAAACCCACATATGCGGAGGCCCTTAACATTAACCTGCCCAAGCAACAAGGACATCTGAAGCTGAAACGCAAACAAATACCAGTTACAACCAAAGTGACACATAGCTCACAACACCAATGTGCCACCCAGCAATTGTCCATAAGGCAAGCAATGTACCCAACACTTTACTCATAGGTGACTCCATAGTCAGGCACACTGATGTCCCATTCACCAGGCTGAACAAGGAGAAAATTACAGTCAGCTGCTTGTCGGGTGCCAGGATCCACCACATAATGCATGTACTTAAGCAATCCACAACAAGTACAAATATGACTCTGTCATTGTCCATGTTGGAGTGAATGACTTGAGATGTACCTCCCTGGACTACATGAAAAGAGACATGGAAGAGCCCTCGGATCATGTGGCCCAGGCAGGTATGACTCTAGCCCTGAGTAGCATCCTGCCTTCACCCAGAATGATACCACCGTATAAGGAAAAAATGATTGACTTCAACAATTGGCTAAGCTTCTGTTGTCATTCAAAGGGCATCCAGTATCTGTCTGTCTGGGACGACATGATCGACAAACCACAATGTTTTGCCAGAGATGGTCTGCACCTGTAACCCATGGGATTCAGATTACTGGCTAAAGCTCTTTCCACCCCTATAGTGCCTTTTTTAGGCAAGGTTCAAAGGACAAAACCACCAATGTAACAGATATAAGCATGCAAAATCTGAAGGTAATGATACTCAATGCTAAAAGTCTAAACCTCAAAATTCACTCTCGAGGCACTCCTAAAAATGGAGAACATCAATATCTGTGCAGTGACTGAGACCTGGTTCAAGGCTCCAGAGAGCACCCCTGCAATACCAGGCTACAACTCTTACCACACATTTCGGCCATCAAACCAAGACCAAAACACTAAAGGTGGAGGAGTGTCCATATTCACTAAAGATATTCACACCTTCAGGCTAGTTGTGCAACCCAACTAGGTAAGACTGCAATCCAAATTGTAGCTTGCTACAGATCCCCCACCATGCCCCAAAATTCTCACTACACCTTTCTAAACATACTGGAAAATATTAAGATACAACTAAACACCCTAATACTGGGTGATTTCAACTACCCTTCTATTAACTGGAAAAACTACTCGGGTACCAACACCTTTTCCCAACAGTTTTTGGAATTCATAAATTACAATGCCCTGGATCAACTAATCCATTGTCCCGCCAGGGGCTCCAATATCCTAGACCTGGCCATTACCGATATGGAAGATAGATGCTCCACACCAGTGCTCACCCCCTCATTGGTCAGGTCTGGCCATAACATAATCACCCTTGACATCCACGTCCCATCCCCACCTCCAAGTAAGGAAACCTCCATAAAAAAACTTCTCCAAAGCCAACTTCATGCTACTCAAGTCAGAAGTGACAAATTTTGTGACACCCATGCAGACCAGAGCTGAATATTTGACTGCTGAATCTTACACTAAGGCACTGTACAAGCATATACACTCGTGCATGAATCGTGCCATCCCAAATAGAACCAAGATGCTCTCCTCCAATAAAAGGAAGCCAATCTGGTGGTCCCCTACCATAAACAAACTATACAACAGAAGGAAGAAACTGTTGCAGAAAAGAGGAAAGTCCCAGGATGCAAAAAACTCCTTACCAGCCTCAGTAAGAAACTGAGATCCCTCATAAAATCCTCCAAAACTAGTTACAAAAATAAAATTGCCAAAGATTCCAAAGACAACCACAAGGCATTCTATAGTTATGTCAAGAATCTAAATGGCAATGCTCAGATCTGCTCTGAGCTACAACAGAATGGCATTAAATATACTGATCCCAAGGATATTGCCAATATCCTGGCAGATGAATTTAGTGCCAACATCACCCCCTCTCTCACCCCCTAAAGGGCCTATCTCAATACCAAAAGATTGCCATATTCCGGTAATTACGGCCATACAGATAGAAACCGCACTCTCCAAAGCAAATAATACAGCATCCATGGGACCAGATGACAACCCGGGCTGTGTACTACATGATTTACAAAATTAACTGGCACCTCACCTCAGTGCCATGTTTAATCATAGCCTCACCTCAGGCTTCGTGCCCACTGAGTGGCACACAGCTACAGTTATCCCACTCCACAAGGAGGGATCCACCTTAGATCCCGGGAACTACCATCCCATCAGTCTGACGAGTCTGATCTGCAAGGGCATGGAATGCATTATCATGGAACTTATAAACAAAGACATTGGCAACCTTCAAACACTGGACCCCATCCAGTTTGAGTTTGTGAAGGGCTGATCTTGTCTCCTGAACCTGATTGACTTCTTCGAATTAGTCTCCAGAGCCATAAACAAGGGTAAGGTGGTCCACACAGCCTATCTAGACCTCGCCAAGGCCTTTGACACCACCCCCCACTCTGGAATCATAGATAAACTTACTAAGCTTGGCATTAATACCTACATCACCCAATGGGTTGCCAACTGGCTTACTGACAGAACCCAGACTGTAAAAGTAGCCGACTCCAAATCCAGCTCTAGACAGGTGACAAGTGGAGTACCCCAGGGATCAGTCCTGGGACCGCTCTTGTTTAGCATCTACTTCTCTGAAGTACAGGCCAACACTAAGGGACTCTGGCTAATAAAGTTAGCAAATGACTGTAAACTGGGAGCCATTATTGAATCCCCAAATGATGTGGATATTCTACAAAAGGGCCTTACAGAAACAGATGCTTGGTGCCAGAGCCATGGGCTCAAGCTTAATGCCAAGAAATGTATAGTTATCCCCTTTGGGAAAAAAAACATGTACCCATGAATTACCACATAGGTGGCAGTACAATAAACACTGAAAGTGTGATGAGAGTCTTAGGGACACAAGTGAACAGTGGTCACACCTTCAATAACCACATTGCCACAACAGTCAGGAAATCCTTCTATGTGGCACACCTCATCACTAAGGGCTTTTCATCCAGAAAAAAGGAGGTCATTGTCCCCCTGTACTCATCCCTCATTAGACCCATTATAGAATACAATGCCCCATTTGGTATGTATCTCACAAGACATCTGCAACAGCTGGAAAGGCTGCACAAATACCTCACTAAAAGAATCACAGGCCTAAAGCAGATGCCCTATGCTGGCCATCTAAAAAACCTCCAGCTATACTCTGTGGCATATTGTCTATTCAGATGCGATTTCTGCTTAATATACAAGGCCATGTCAAACTCTGAGCTGTTGGACATGTTCCACTTAAAAAAATCCCAATTCCTCAGAGCATGCTCCAGGGATCTAAACCTTGTCATCACAATGAACAAAACATGCTGGAGGGATAGGTTCCTGACCCAGAGACTCCCTATACTCTGGAACAGACTGCCCATACATGTCAAGCAGAGTGCCTCCTTGGCCCTCTTCAAAACGAACCTTGACGATTGGATTGGAGATAGGAAATTCATCCTGGGGATCATGTCAGTCGCCCTGCTAGATAGAGGTCCAGGGAAGTAAATATTGTGGGAAGAAATATCCAGGGAATTGTTATGGCTAGGCTTGTGTAGGCCCTAGGGCCGATAGCCTAGTACCAACCTATGAACCTATGAACATTCTGAAGTATACACTTTAATAAAAAAGCAATAAAACAGTGCAGAAATACACAGAGATGAGTGCTTTTGAGTACAATCACTTCCTCAGAGCCACTAAAAGCTTAAACCTAAAATTATTAAAATACACAATTAACCAGTCAACCTAAAAATGCAAATAGGGTATAGTTCATGAAAAAAACAGTATTGGCTGGAATAAATAAAACAGGCACAACAGTGTTAACATTCCATGGCAAAAGACTTATATGTTGATATGCCTAATTGAAAGCAATGCAAATATCTGCTTGCATACATTTATTTCTGCATTCTCTTAGGTAATCTGTTCACTTTTGATTAATGGATAACCCTAAGTATTGTACAATATGTATTATATATATATATATATATATATATATATATATATATATATATATATATATATATATATATATATATATATATATATATATATATATATATGTGTGTGTGTGTGTGTGTGTGTGTATGTTTATATGGGTTTATACAAATGGTGTGAATACACATTTGTGTGACACACAATTCCTCTGAACTTTTTGATCTAAAACATAATTGATCAGTAGAACATTTATGTGAATATTTTTGGTCTAAGTACATTTAATCGAGAGATAGGATGCACTGACAGATACAATAAAGAAATATGCTGTGTGGAACATAGTTTCTGTCAACAAAATGATTTAAGCTGCGTAATGTGAAATCTGAAGAAGAAATAAGGGATCTAGGGACCCAAGTAGATAGTCAGCTTTCCTTTGATAACCATGTTGCCAAAGTGGTTAGAAAATCCTTCTATGTGACCCATCTGATCACGAAAGGGTTCACATCAAGATCTAAGGATGTAATGGTGCCCCTCTACTCTTCCCTCATCAGACCCATTATTGAGTACAATGCACCAATTGGAATGTACCTGGCTAGACATCTCCAGCAGCTGGAGACACCACAGAGGTACCTAACCAAGAGGATTACTGGCCTCAAATAGTTGCCCTATGCAGCACGATTGAAAAAGCTAAAACTGTTCTTTTTTGCATACCACCTTCTCAGAGGTGATCTCTGTCTAACATACAGAGCCATGTCCAACCCAGAATTGTTGAACATGCTCCATCTTAGCAAAACCAAATCTACTTGAGCTACACGCTCTAGGGATATAAACCTCAACTTAACAATGAATAGAGCATGCTGGAGGGATAGATTACCTTTGCAGAGACTTCCCTTACTATGGAACAGGGTCCCAATCTACATAAGACAGAGCCCCTCACTATCACTCTTCAAGAGGAACCTTGATGAGTGGATGGGTAACAGAAAGTTCACACCGGGGATCACACCAACAGCACTACTAGATAGGGGCCAAGGGTACTAGCTGCTAGTACAAAGGTCTAGGGAACTACTAAAGGGGAGATGAATACCGCACAACATGGCTGGGCTAATATTTGCCTTCAGGCAGATAGCCCAGTACCAACCTATGAACCTATGAACCTATGTAGGTGCACACCTGTCCTGCATATAGTACGGATGATTGTATTCAATTGAAAATCATGCTGGTGCAATTTCTAGGTGTGCAATGACAGTGATTCTCTGTATTTGAGAGACTTCTCCACTATTTGAGTTGGCATGGCTATGCATTTGATATATATAAGTTTGAGGGAGGATGCTTGCCCCTATGCAAAAAAACACCAAAAGTTATCTTTTATATCTTTACGTGTTTCAGGCATTTTTGTTTTGTGTCTCTGATGCTGCAAATTTTGGCACTAGGCATTCAGTTGTAAAACTTGTAAGCAGAGAATGCTACTGAAAGAATACTAATTATACAGTTCAACAAGATAAAATTATGCACATCTGCTGTAAGGATGCGAACTACAGAGTCCTTTAGATGGAATTTTACAGATAGACCTGCAGGCCATAAATTTAGGTAGGGAATTCAACAGCTCTACCTGTTGATGACTGCGCTGTCAATGTTCTTTTTTCACACAAATTTTGTTCAAACCAAATATTTTCACACAAGTGTGCAGTAATCAGTTGTACTTTAGAAGAATTGTGTATTTACACAATTTGGTGCTGCGGTAGCGTTGTCACCTCATAGAAAGACGTTGTCCTGTTCGATTCTCAGTTAGAGCGTCTTCTGTGTGGAGGCATACATGAATGGGGCGTGCCTTCGTTGAAGGTTGTGCATCAGGGCTAGTAACCCGATACGTAAAAATCCACTACCAATCATTAGCGGACCGGAGTTCCGCTGTGGTGACCCCTAACCGGGAAAAGCCAAAAGACACAAACAAACATAATTTACTTAATGCCATGCAGTGGGTTTCAGCATTGCTCTATATCGACGGAAACACCTAGAACTGATATTTTCCCTGTAAAACTAACCTTCAGACTTCACATTAACTGAACTGTGCAAAGAGCAACTACTATGTGCATGGAAAAGCATTTACTGAGCATCCAGTAATTGCTACAGTATTTACATAGTTAAGGAGGAGGAGGTACCAGTCCTTTGGGTTCAGCTGGGCTGGTGGTTGTATCTGTTACTGCAGTGGTTCTTTGTCAAATGATCCTAACATGACCTGTTCTGTGGCATATAGTTTATACCTAGGCCACAGACTGAGGATGTGATCCAGGATATCATCCTTTCTGGCTTTTGGCTTTTGTTTAGTCCTGCAGCCTTACAGGCTACAGTTTGGTTATGCAACAGGGTACTCACACTATCTTTGGATTTCTGTTTAAATATTTTAATCATAGGAGACTCCCATTGTCAGGCACAGAGATGTCCCACTCACCAGGCTGAATAAGGAGAAAGTCACTGTCATTTGTGTTCAGGAATCAGGATCTGTCAGACCATATACACACCCGCACACACTCAGATAATTGCACCAGAAATACTAGTATGACTCTGTCATAGTCTATGTGGGTGTAAGTGTCCTGAGACATACTTCCCTGGACTACATGAAGGGAGACATTATGGAGCTCTCAGACTATCTGTCCCAGGCTGGTATGAAATTAGCATTGAACAGCATTCTACCTTAACCAAGGATGATACCACAATATAAACAAAAGATGATTGACTTTAATAATTGACTTAGCTTCTGATGTCATTCCAAGTGGGTATGATATTCATCTGCATGGGAAAATATGGTTGACAAATGACCACTTTGCTTTGCCAAGGATGGTCTGCACCTGTCCCATCTAGGCTTTTAAACATTAACTAATACATTGTTCTCTATCTATAGTGCCCTTTTTAGATAATGCCAAATAGATAAATCTTTTGACAAAGCAAAACCAACCCAAAGGGATCTAAAGGTACCACTGCTCAATACTAGGAGTCTAAACAAGAAACTCTACTCTTCTCAAGCTCTCCTCAGCCTGGAGAATGCTGACATATTTGCAGTTACTGATACATAGTTTAATATAGCAGAGAGCACCCTATCAGTGCAGGGCTACAATGCTTTCCACACAACTTGGTCAGCTACTGCACAGGCAAGTATTAAAGTGGAAGTGTATCAATCTACATCACTAACAAGCTCACCTCAAGGATGCTCAAACAGGATGATATGCTTGAGATTCTCCACATTCAAATTACTATGGAAAAAACATATTTATGGTCATTCATGGACTGCATATAATATATTTGGCCAGTTTCACACTCAGGTATACAGGTAAAATCATTCTTGTGTACAATAAATGTCATATGTGTGTATATAATGCAGTTCAATGGTAGAGGTACCTGTGCAATACTGACTTACTTGGAGACTGCATATACATTATACAGGTATACAGGAAAAGTGCTCTGCTTAGATATTTGCTACAAGAAAAACATTGATACAAGAAAAGCATTTATAAATAAAAACACGTATTATTTCAGAATCACATCTCCAGCATTTAATTCTATTTGATTTGTACATAACTGTAATTTTGTTAGGAGTGACAAAAGCTCCATGTAAGCATATCCAAGTGAACATTTTCCAGTATAATGAAGATGCAGGTTTATCTGTAGATTTTAATATTATTTTTTAGTATTCTTCAGAGAAGTCTTCATTACTCATTTTTGAGGAGTAGTTCCAAAGGGAATTGTCTAAATATGTGAAATCTATCTTAAAAATATTATAAATTTGTGACAAATATGATTTATCTTTCATTTCACTATTACTTATATCTATTAATAATTCCAATAAATTTGGGAACAATTTCTTATCTAGGTTAAATATCTTATTGATCTCTGTGTTCACGAAGTCTCTAAATATTTGTAAAATTAATCAATTCTCAATATCTTGATTGTATTTGGACCTTCTATTATCAAGAGTATAAACATTAGTACCATCTAAGGATTGATGCCGATAAATTAAGTTATGAAACCTTAAAATGTTATCATTACATAAAATAAGCAGTAAAATCATCCATGAAAAGCTAGATGCACTCTGTAGAGTCAGACAGTACCTCACAGATAATGCTAAAAAACATTGTTCAATCCCTTCTCATTCCTGCACTGCTTTATGCTGCCAACATCTTAATTAGTCTACAATCCAATCAATCATCACTCTTTGAACACTGTTATTATAAGGTAGTAAAATGTGCCACCAAACATCATTATAGGTTACATCACTGTCTGGCCTTAAATAAAACTTCAGTGGTCAGAGCTAAGGCATTGCCTTACACTTTCCCAACTAGTCACTTCCCTTAAACTCTTCTATTATCCATGCAAATGCCCTAATTTGAAAAAAAAAGTATTCTCCAGCTTTATAGACTGAGCAGAGAGCTGAGATCCACTAACAAAATGTTATTAGCTGTTATAAAATATAACAAGTAAGATGGTGACTCTGTTGTTCTCCTTCCTGATTAAAATTCCTCTCAGTCTAAGAAACACCATAAATACAACTCTTTGAAAGCACAAACAAGAGAATACTTAAACGATACCTGGCTCTGTACATGCACAGCTCCTGGCTGATAAATGCCCTGTTGTCCCTTACTATCTCCTATTCTTTCCCAGCACTTTACCCTTAGTTATTGGTCCATTATCTCCTCTGCCCTCTACATTTTCCTCGTCTTCCTTCTACTTATCCTAAAACATTCCCGGTCACCTCTTAATACTAACTCTACATTTCCTCTTTTTTTCTCTTTCTATCTAGTTCATTTCCAAATATGTTTTGTAACTGTTTACATGATGTTGTTATTAATTAGAAATACTTTGTTTAAATGTTGCATATTTGTTGATTACATGTATACCTCCGTTTACTATGTTATTTATGTAATATGATTTTTTTCTGGAACTTTTCTCACCGGGTCTCCGCTAAGAAGGGAGAGCTTTCTGACCAGTTGGATTATCCCGGTAAACAAATGAAATATGTAAATAAATAAATAAATAAAACTAATTATTAGCTGAAGGATTATCTCAGCTACACTTGCAAAGACAAATGTATACCACAGGACCCATGTACCAATCTAACTCATGTACACTGACTCCCGCTTGGTAACACAGGTACAATTTGTATTCTTAATATAAGTGGGAAGTACATTTTGCATCAAGAAAGTATTAAAATAGTTACAGAATATTTTATTTACTAAGCTATTCTACAGGATAGAAGGGGTTAAGGTGTGCAGCATCTCACTTACTGCAGAGATCCAGTGTGGCCCTGCAGACTTTGTTAATTTAGTCATGCAGATGCTAAAGTGCCCCGTGATGAAGATCATCATATCTATGGCAGACCTGGACACGTATCTGGTAAATTGCTGTCAGTATCCAAAGCTTCCAGATAATGGTGCTCCATACATTGGTCATGGTAAAAGTTAGCTGCTGGGCTCATTACCTGCTTTTATATGCAGTGTACACATGAAAAAGGTACAGAGTCTCTGGATCCATGCAGTTTGGTATTCAGACATGCTTCAGTCTCCACTCATTCGACATTCTTGCAAATTACTCCTGAATAAAAACTCAAATGTCAGTTGCTTATTAAGTTTCTACTGAATTTGCAGTCAGAAGTTGAATGTGCTGGAACAGTTCTTGACTTATTTTTCAAATCTGGCTAACTAGAAGGAGAGGGAGAACATTTATGCTAATGCATCACTAAAGTACTGTGCAGTTTGACTTACACTGGTAGCTTCTCAATACATGTGCTGAGCTACAGACTTGTATGCCTAGCTATAATTTTTTATGCAAGCACATGCCAAAGCAAATCAGAACTATTCCGTGCTAATGAGCCCTATTAATAATGTTGGGTATAAAGCATACTTGAGGCACCTTTTAACAGTGCTCTTTCTTAGGATATCTTCAGAATTAGTTCACTTTCCAGAGGTATGTCTCTTTACAGTCCTAAAGTACTTGCTGATGTGGTATACATATTCATAAAGCTCATTAATATATGTGGATTGTCATGGAATCAAACAGACTCTGTAGGCATGGCAGACTTGCATGAGGTATTCTGCAATTCTACACTTTCTTCGTAAAATTAAAGCACGACATGCAACTGTTAAATGATACTACATTTATGCCTCCTTCTTGTGTAGTGTTGGAAAGCCAGCTGCAAAAGATGTGTAAAACTGGCTTTCCAACACTACTCAAGATGGAAAGTTAAATGTAAAGGTTGTGTTCTACAGCATGCTATGGTTCTGCATCTGTTTAGGTATCCTGATGCTATAAAGTAGTTCAGTACAAGTTGCGGATATGAGCAATATGTCCACTTTTCTGAAGTGGCATCCTGTCACTTCACAAGTATTCATAGCATATGTGGACAATATATCTATATGTAAACATGCTGGCCATTGCAGTTGTGCAAAGTTTTTGTGCTCATATAGTGTCTGTTTATTACCTGCAAATTCTTTCTTTCTTGTTGATGACCATTGTCTGAGCTGATTCAGTTATTACTGTCATAGGTGTAAGACCTGTACACATTCCATATAAAACATATATATGCAGGATGCTGGTGCAGTGGTTTAGCTGACAGACACTGAGGGTGTAAGATTTCACAGACTGGGCTTTGAACCTGATATATATGCCACTTGTATGATGGTGTGCTGCATATATATGACTGGACTAGTTTGTCATTATGTGTGCATAATATTTGACATATTTTAATCATATATTATAGGGGTATTGCCTGCTACCTCTGTTTTTTTTTCCTTTTTTTCCTGAATATTATTCTGAAAATTGTCTGATCTGATAAATAGGTTCATATGTTCTTTCTAAATTTGCTGCCAAAACAAATCTCCAAGAAGTTCAGCCACATCCTCCAGTACTGCTGGGGAAATGAGTTGTGCTACCCCCCCCCCACCCTCCCACCCCCACTGTGTAGACTTTCTCCACATATTAATAGCAAAAATTTGAAATCACCATCTACTTGTTTAAAAGATTGCTATGGAACTACTCCACTGGGTAGGTAAGGACAGCCTATTCCAGAAGTGGAGTATACATTCTCTTAGGTAACTGTCATGCCTTCAGGTCTTTTTGATGTGATAGTGTAGCTGTATGTCTCAAGAATGCATGTTTGCATTACCAGTTCTATTTTGGTGAAGGTTTTCAGAGTGCTGTGTCAATCACAGCATAGAATGTCAAGCAGAGGTCACTCTGCAGGAGTCTGTATGACATTGAATGGATCAAAATACCTTCTAGTCTATCAGAGTGACTTAGGGTACTGAGGCCTGAGTTCTTTTTGGTGTGGAAACTTTGAGGTCTGTTAAGCTGATTTAGGTGCTTGGTGAGATACATGCTGATGGATATATTATACTGAATGAGGAGCCTAATAAGGAATAAATAATGTGGGATTATAATTTCTTTGAACTTTGAGAGGATGCCACAAAGGATAAGCTGTGCAAGGTAGAAAGACTTTCTAACCACTACAGAAATATGGTGGTTAAAGGAGGGTCTGATATTAACATATGGACCCAAGTTCCTGTTGATTATGTCAAATCTAAGTTAAATGTGATCTATATGGTAAGCAGAAGTGATGATAGATTTACCTAAGGAAGTCATGCTGCTTTTCTTGGAATTAAGGATAAGCCCTTGATTATTACATCAAACTTTTATGGGTCTGGGTTCACATATCAAAAAAAAAATTACTGTGAATGGCTAATAATCAAACCATAAGCAGCAAAAGTTTAACATAAGGAAAAAGCTTAACAGTGAAAAATAATTCATCAAATGACCATAGCCGGCCAACATTGTGAACATAACCAACCAAGGTGGTGGTGGGGGAGGTTGTGCCTCACACCCCTCCCCCTCACCAACTGTATATACCACCTCCAAGGTCGCAATACAGAGGAAAATAGGGCAAATTTAAAAAAGGTTTCATTTGTTTATCTTATATATTGCGGTACTTCCTGGTTGTTGGCCAACTATGTCATTTTTCACTGTTATGCTTTTTTGGTACACTAAATTTTCACTGTTTAATGTTTGATTATTAACTGTTAGCTGTAATTTTTTTTTGATTGGAGAACATAGACCTAACCTTTATTTGGTCAAGCACTTGTTGGAGAATTTGAAAATCATCATGGAATTTCATAACTGCCTCCATTTTGCAATCATCAGTAAACTTGGTTAATCAAATTTCAAGATCTCAGAGTTCATGTCACAGAAATCTATACTGAAGAAGAGGGGACACAGGGCGGAGCCTTGTGGGATCCCACTAGTGAAATTTTTCTTTTTAGAACACTATAGATTTTGCCAAACAGGCAGTTATCATTCCATTGAACTGTGTATGAGTTAATGTTGAATTGGGAGAGTTTGTCAATACCCCTAGCACTGAGTAAAAGTCAAAAGATTTGGAATTGTCTAAATAAGCAATACGGGCTATGCCCCTTGTCCACAACCTCACCAACCCTTTCAAAAAACTCAGTCAAGTTGACAGACATGATCTGCCTTTTACAACGCTGAACTGCTGTTTATCCAGGGATATAAGGTCAACCTATGTTTATCTTTTCGGCTTTTTCCAGGTAAGGGATCGCCACAGCGGAACTCCGGTCTGCTAATGATTGGCAGTAGATTTTTACGAAACGCCGAGGTGCCAGCTCGATGCCGAACCTTCAACGAAGGCACACCCATTTACACACGCATGTCTTTCGAACGCTACCCAACCATGGGGAGGACATGCAGACTCCACAGAGAAGGCACTCCCAAGCCACGCTGAGAATCGAACTGGAGAACCTCTTGCTGTGAGGTAACAACGCTAATGCTGTACCACCGTGGCTATATAAGATCAACCATTAACATTGTTTATTTCTTCAGTTATAACATGTTCCAAAACTTTGCAAATAATATTAGTGAGATAACGGGCTTGTAATTGCCGGGGTCAGTAGATGGGCCAATTTTATGCAGCTGTGTTAATATTACTTGCCCAAGTAAATCCTTGGTACTCATTCCTCAAAAAATATATATTTGCAGTAACAAAGAGTACCTGCTGTAGCAGTTTAAATGAAGGTCTTGTAGGATTTCGAATGAAACAGTTTGTTGTTTGAGCAGCATGTTTTTAACTGTATGATGGTTTTTACTCATGTACAGCTGTGTACTTGTATGTGTGTCATTCTTTGGGTACTGTCTATCATGCGTTGTGTTCTCCAGTGCCAGTACATAGCATGCATATTGCTAAAGTGACAGAACCCACTCTACTGAGTACAATTAAATATTATGAATATTATGAAATGACATAATAATGCATATCCCATGCAGGCATGCATATTTTACTGTACCTTACAAATAATTGTTTAAATAAACCATAAATGATGATCCTGCTCTTGACATATGCACTTTGTGTGTATTTAAATTAGTCCATTATGGTCCAGGAAGGATAACTTCTCATCCCATGAGAATTATATAATTAGTAATGCCCATGGGAGCATGGTAGAAATTTGACAAAGACAGGTGAAATTATATTGTCAGCATGGTCAATACTGTGGGTCACCATGAGCAAATTCTGTGGAAATGTTGATGTCACTGCACTATGCTGGTATGAGCCTAGCATTGAGCAGCATTTTATCTTTTCCAAGGATGATGCCACAATATGAACAAAAGATGACTGACTTTAATAATTGGCTTAGTTTCTGGTGCAATTCTAAGGGGCTGCAGTATCTGTCAGCATGGAATGAGATGGTCAACAGACTAGGCTGCTTTGCTGGGGATGGTCTGCACCTCTCCCCTTTTGGCTTTCAAATAGTAGCTAAAACATTGTCCTCCCCCACAGTGCCTTTTTTAAGGCAATGCCAAACTGAAAGTACTTCCGACATAGCAAATCAAAACTAAGAAAATCTAAAGGTGTTACTGCTCAATGCTAGGAGTCTAAACAAAAAGCTCCACTCCCTAAAAGCTCTCTTCACTCTAGACAATGCTACCATCTGTGTGGTTATTGAGACATGGTTTAAAGCTGCAGAGAGCACACCAACAGTACAAATTTATAATGCCTTCTGCACATTTAGACCAGCTACTACACAGTCAGGGACTAAAGGTGGAGGTGTCTAGATTTGCATAAAACATAAATATACCTCAAGGCTGGTCAAACAGGACAATGCACTTGAGCTTCACATTCATATTACCAAAGGCAAAATCCAATACCACTTCCTTGCAAACTATAGGTCCCCCTCTATGACCCAGGAAACCCATACCATGTATTTAAACTTTTTGGAAACGCTCACCATCCAACCCAATACCATAGTCATGGGTGACTTCAATTACCCCACTGTTAACTAAGAATCACATATGACACAAAACATATAGGCACAGAGATTTTTGGATTTTTGTAAACACAGACTCTCTGGACAAGGTTGTCAATGCATCAACCAGGTGTGTAACCATACTGAATCTCGTCCTCACTAATGTGAGGGAGTGCTGCACACATCCCCTAGTGTAATTCTTCCCGGGTAAGGTCAGACCACAAAATGGTCTCCTTTGAAGTAAAAATAAAACCTGAACCCCAGCTAATCCTGGACTATTCAGAAACTACTCTAAGGCTAATTTCCTACTATTAAGTGATAACCTAGCAACATTTCAAGCCACCATTACCTCTGAGAACACTGCTGCCTTTGCAGAACTGTTCACAGAAACTCTATATAAGCATGTTAATAGCTGCACAGAGGCAGCTGTACCCACTAAGAAAAAGTACAGAACTAACTCAAAAAACTTGCCACCCTGGTGGAGTCACATCATGAAAACGCTGCAACCTATTGTAACAGAAGGAAGAAAATCATGGGAAAAATTAGGAGGTGCAGCACCCAGCAGATAAAAGCACTCTCATCAAACTAACAACTCAGAGGACAAGTAAAGTCTACCAAGCCAAATATGAGGTAAATTTGTCTCCCAGGCCAAGGACACCCACAAGGAATTCTTTAACTATGTCTGCAACCTCAAAGACAATATATACTTGCATGCAGAGCTCATTGCTAATGGACCCACCTATACTGAGCCAGATGATATAGCAAATCTACTGGCTGACAAATTCAGCTGCAACTTTGCCCCACTCTTCCCCTCAATTTCCCTCAGGAAATATCATCAAATATAACAACCCTTGCTATCACTAAGGAATAGGTCCTTAATGTTCTCTCTAAGGCCAAGAACACTGCATCAATGATCCTAGAAAATATTTCAGGATGCCTTCTCAATAACATGAAACTTGATCTATCATGCCTTCTGGAATTGCTATTTAACTGTAGCCTCCAAACAGACTTCATGCCTCATGAATGGAGAACAGCCACTGTCATCCCTCTGCACCAAGGTGGGCCATCTACAGACCCTGGAATCCACAAACCCATAAGGTTCACTAGTCTTATATGTTAAGCAATGGAAATAATTATTATAGAAATGATCAATAATGACATAGGAAACATCCAGAAACTGGACCCAACCTAGACTGGTCTCATCAAGGGCAAGTCATGCGCACTCAACCTGATGGACTTCTTTGAGCAGGTCATCAAAGCAATGGATGAAGGTAGAATGGTTCACACTGCCTACCTTGAATTAGACAAGACATTTGACACAATGCCTCTCTCAGGCATTATTGACAAACTTAAGAGGTTAGGTACAAGCCCTTAAGTCACCCGGTGGATAGCCAGCTGGCTCACAGACAGGACTTAGGAAGTTAGAATTGAAAAGTCCACCTCTATAAAGAGGCCAGTCATAAGCAGAGTCCCTCAGGGATCAGTCATGGAACTACTCCTTTTTGGCATTTACTTAAGTCAAGGCCAATGTCACTGGCCACTGGCTTAATAAATTTGCAGACAATTGCAAATTAGAAGATGTCATTGAACCTCCACTGACACAAATGTTCTCCAGGAAGGGCTGACACAGACAAACAACTAGTGTCAAAGCCATGAACTTAAACTAAATGCCAAGAAATGCATAATAGTATCCTTTGGAAAGTAATTTACTCCTGATAACTATCATATTGACAACACACTCCTAACAGTTGACCCAGTAGTCGGGGACTTGGGGACACACATAGACAGTAATCTAGCATTTGACTATCATGTGCCTACAGTAGTGAAGAAATCTTTTTATGTTGTGCAACTTATAAACAAAGGTATGGTATCTAGGTCCAAGAAAGTCATTGTTCCACTGCATTTGGCATTCATCAGACCTATCACTGAGTACAATGCCCCCTTTGATATGTACCTAACCAGGCATATACAACAACTGGGATATCAGAAGAGGTTCCTTGCTAAAGGAATGCAGTGCCTAAGTAACATGTCCTATGCAGACTGCCTCAAGGCTCTATCCCTGCAGTCTGTCTCCTACAGGCTGTTGAATGGATATCTGTGCCTGGCATACAAGGAATTATCAGATCCCACTCTGATGGACCTCCTGATTATCCGCAAAAAACACCACCATAATTACCTGTTCTAAAAACTTAAATATTACCTGTGATATAAATAGGACATATTGAAGAAACAGGTATGTATCCCAGAGACTACCCCTTCTCTGGAAAAGTCCCATTTGTGTGAAACAGAGTTCTTCCTTAATGTAATTCAGTTGTATCTTGGACAATTGGATGGGGAACAGGAAATTCATCCCTGGTTTGGTACCTGTGTCTCTAATGGACACAGGCAGTCTGTAAAAGGTTCATCTCCCAGGAACCTGTTTATAAATGTTTCACCTCCCAACCCCCTGCTTGCACTTATCAAGGGTAACAGAACTTGTCAGAGATTTAAGATGCATGGCTAGACTTAAAAAGGCCAGTGTGGTTATTAGTCTAGTAAACTACTATGGACCTATGAACATAAGAACTGCCTTCTTCTGAGTACAGAACATGATGTATGTGACCATGAAGTGACATAATAATGCATATCCCATGCATACATGCATGCATATTTGACTGTGCAATGCAAATTGTTTAGTTGAACCACAAATTATTTTCATACTCTTGAAATATGCACATTTGTGTGTTCTAAATAAGTCCATTATTCTCCAGAAAGGATAACTTCTTATCCCATGAGAATTATATAATAGGTAATGCCCTATGTGATCATGGCAGAGATTTGATGAGAAGGACAGGTGATATGCAGTGAAAGAATGGGAGTTGTAATGATACTGCCAGCATGGTCAATACTGTTGGTGGCAGTAACAGCTCTGAGGAAATGTCAGCGTCAGTGCACCAACATGATCCTTCATGATTTTAAACATGTCATCCACTACCGATGGCAGTGTTAGGCCACAGGGAGATATATTATTCTAGTGCCCAAGGACATGCAGTTGTTACTGGCAACCTAGCACCACCTCTGATAGAGTCAACATATAGCAGGTGGTTGCATTGATGTTGGCATACCTGGACACCATGGTATCTAATTTATTAAGCTACTTCTCATTTCAAACTATGCAGCTCATATGTGCCAGATCTAATCATTTGTTATGTGGTTATTTCTTCTGCTGATTGACACACCAGTAGGAATTATCATGTCCCTAGTGATGACAACATGCCAGGTGCATGTTCACCTATCACACCTAATCATTTGTTACATGGTTATTCCTTCTACTGATTGACACACCAGTAGGAATCATCATGTCTCTAGTGATGGCATAATGCCAGGTGCATGTCAACCTATCAACATGCCAGGAGCATGTTCATCAATCTGTCATCTCAGGAGAAGTTGTTTTTTTCTTCTGCCGCCTTCATCCCACAAAGATTCTGACATCATAAACTACAATCCTCTTTTTATAACTGCAGCAAATTAACATTTAAAGAAACATACGCAATCTGAATGAATATTATCTCATAAATAGATGAGAATAATAACAATATGTTAAATTAGAGAATATTAAATTGCTCATTTGAAATAAAGTAAAATAAATATTTCATGTTCAATTTGTTATTTATACAATTAGGTTGAAAGGTATCAAACATATAAACCATGCCAAAACATGCATATACCCAAAGGGTTTTGCATGGCACATGGGTGTAATCAAGTGCAGTATGGTGACAGGTAAAATTACCTGTGGAATAGAACCGCTCCATGGCAGCCTGCTGGTCCTATGGCACTGATGGAAAATGAATGAATTCATTCAACTTGCTGCATGACTGCCAGGAACTGCCCTAGCATTCTATTAGCATGCTAACAGCTGTCTGGGACACTCCTACAGTATCAGCCATGTGCTGCTTAAATGACCCAGAGGCCGGTATATCAAGGCTCAGGCAGTCATTGTTTTCTTTAGGACTGGGTTACCCTGCAGGCTTCATGAATACATGTAGGGTGCACACATTCCACTCAGAGCCTGAATAAGCTCTCTGTCTAATATGTGTCTGTCTATTACTTCTTGATCAATGAGTTGGCTTAACTGCGACTTTGCTCACTGCTGTGCTGGCTGTCTGCAGATGTTAGGCACCATTTGCAGATCATCCCATTCATAACCTGCAAAACATACATTGCTTTAGTTTCTTTATTGTATCTTTTATTTTTATCAATTCTCCTGTGGAGTGTGCAATAACATATCTAAGTATTTTATATTTTATGATTTGCAACCAAATGCTGTCTCCTCTGAATGTTTGCCACAGCCTAATGGCATATACTCCCAACACTACTTTGTCACTTTTTATTGTTATGGGTGCATACATAGTGCTTTGGAATAAGGCACAGGTGCATGGAATTTGCAATTAGAATACACCATACTAATTAGCATACATGTGTGACTTCAGGTTGTTCTTGGAATCATGTATGCCCTTAGTTCACTGACTTACTATTTCAGCACATTACGCTGACAGAAATTTTATTTTGAAATCTGTCCCTGTATTTCTTTCTACCAGCTGAAATAAATCATCTAATGATTATAACAGAGGAGCTTAGTGGTAGAAATTTTTTCTCACAGCTCCTGTGTCCATCGTTCAATGTCACCTTCCAGTAACTATTTTGTGGCTAAAGTTGTACATATTCTCCAAATCTCTGCACGTGCACACGCACGCGCGCACGCGCACATGTGTGTGTGTGTGTGTGTGTGTGTGTGTGTGTGTGTGTGTGTGTGTGTGCACGTGCTTATATGTTTGGGTCCAACACCTCTGTTCTGCTGTTTCCTCCCACCTTTAAAAAATATGATTGTTGACTGGAGATACTAAATTCACCAAATTTATGTTATATTTCCCTTTGTCATTATGGGCTGGATTGTGGATGAAAAGGGTACAAGCTGTACCAGTTTAGTTGAATACTTAAAATATGCAAAACGTCCAGAAAAGAAGCACTTTAATTATTTGGCTAGCAAAAATGTAATTTCATCAGTATAAATAATAATTTGTTAAGTACATAAAATACAATGTGGAACATCCTGCATAATTTTCAAGCACATTAGGTAAGTTAAAATGTAGCTTTAAATACTAACATCATGAATCTGATAGTCATATTTATTTATTAAAATGCATACTCATTGCATTTGTTAATGAGAATTGTTGGCCATATCTGGGTATCCAGCTTTAACTCTAATTTGCTAATTATAGTAATTTACATGTAGTGTGGTACACAGGTCATGTAGACAGTGTTCATTTGGAATATGGATTTCATGGAAGTTCGACCAAACTTACTGGCTTTGCATTATTTATTTATTTAGTTAGCTTCCTGTCATGATATATCTGAGTAGTTAAACATATATGAAAACTGAAGAAATACTTCTGCAGAAGACTTTCGATATTGGAACTACAGATGTAGAATTCAGAGTAGAAATACAGATGAACTGTTACATTGTGGAACGTTTTTACTGAAAGGAAATTTGACAGACAACCTGAAGTTTCAGGTCCACAAAATTGACTTATTCTTTAATGAAAAATTTGAACAGGCTCATTGTATTACATTCCTGGATATCACTAGGGAAGACAATATAATGATATTTAGCTTGTTTACTTTTCTTGAAGAAAAGAAAGATAAAAGAAAAACACTAAGAGGGGAAAAATCATTCTCTGGGATTCAATAAGCTTTTTTTTTTTCATGCAGGAACAGTGTAGCCACTCCTGCATGGAATATGTCCGCCAAGCGATCCAGTACACTACTGGTTGATGTCTACAAGCCTGTTTACACTATTCCTGCATGGGCACCACTGCATAATGCTAATTACCTCATTTGCTGGTGAAAACTATGCAAATGAGGTGAATTAGTGATTCAGCAAGCAGGCAAGCATCCGTGCAAGAATAGTGTTAGTTGCAGAAATGTATTCGGCTACTAGCTGAACACATTTCTGCAAAAATTAAAATGGAGCCATGACAGCTCAAATAAAATCATGTTATATAATCTTTAGGTATGCCAATGGCCAAATATATGGAACTTGTCTTGCCAGGGGTCTCACTGGCACCACCAGGACAAAGACCAGATGCAGTACTGCTTCCTGATGGTGACTGCTGTCTGCTGGATCCATGTCCCTGAGAGGACTGGCCAGGACCATGTGCCTATGGCCTGCTCCATTGTGATGTGGACAGCAACCCCCCTTCACTAGTGCTGGTGTCACTATGGAAGTGTGAAGGTACATGGCCCCGTAAACTCTCAGCTGATGTTGGTGCTGACCTACATCCATGTGGCCAATGCCCATCTCCCACCACATGCTCTAGCACAGACATGCCATGGTTGAGGATTGCCAAGGTTTCACCCCATCATCTATTCATGATCTCAGTATATTGGCATGTGGCCTCAACATGGTCATGTAGGTCACCATGTAAATCAGGAAGAGTTGCATCCAACACCCTGAGTATTTGTCTGGTGTTGCATTCAGTACATGACTGTGCATCCATGACAGCCTGAAACATGTGTCTGGTGACACCTGCTGTGGCACTTGCTACAGTGGCTTCAAGGGCAGCAGTCGTCCTGCGAGCAAACCTGTCCATCCGCCTGTGTGGGACCTCACCTGCACTCTGGCTATGGCCATTGTCTACACTCACACCTGCTATAGTCACCACACTAGCATGTTCCATGCCACCACCTGCCAACTGTCCATCATCTGTGGCTGCTGGGGATAGGGAATGTGTGGGCATTGTGACTGTGTGTAGGGACATTGTGGATGACTGTGGGATGCCAATCGATGGCACAGATTCATCCCCTGAAAACACCACCTGTGCCTGAATATGATCATCATCATTGCCAGAGTCTGAGTGGGAGGGACCGTGACCACCATGACCACCTGTGGGGGAAAGACAACATACGTAAATTAATACCTGCACATACTGTTTGCTGCTACACATGCACACATGCACACACATATAAGTGAGGTGACAGACAGGCATTACACAGACCTCACAATAGCCAACTGGTGACATTTACAACACAGTCAGACCACTACATACACACCCTGGACAGGCCCTCAGCATCATGCAGTGCAGCTCTTTCCACTTAATGTTACTACTTACATATACCTCTGTGATATGTGAGTAGTGTTAGTAGGTAATGGGCCTTCAAGTAGCAAACAGTGTACCCATGTGCACATAATTGCTGTTCACCCGTACAGCACAGTGGCAACTCCTACAGAACATACCTCTCAACTGTGCAGAGTGTCACTGAATGTCTACATGTGTGGCTCATATTACTGGTCTGTTCATCATGAATTCTGTGTTTGTCTGACAGATTACTGGGATGATATGAGGACTGGTGTCACTAATTACTGACATATTTTTAGTTTCACACTTCAAAACTTGCAGTACATGTATGTTACAACAGAACCGGTTACACTAACAACCTTCTAGGCTTACAGTGGATATTATACTTGTAGACACCCCTGTTAACATGTCAGGTTTGTTTGATATATAACATGAGACCACAGAAACCATGTGATAACATTTCCTAATTTTAATGTGACCTATAACCTGTGCAATCCAATTGAAGAACAAACACATCTATTAGGGGTAACGTAGAAGTTGAAATATGTACAATAGGCTGGTTGCATGACTGTGCACACTCTTAAACTAATACTTTGATAAAGTACCTTTTGATTTCATAACAGCAGTCAGTCCTCTTGGGAAGGTGTCTATCAGCATGGCACATCTCGACTTAGCAATATTTGTACACTCTCCCTTGCAGAAGCCCTCCAACTCTGTCAGGTTGTGAGGACATCTCTTCTGCACAGGCCTCTTCAAGGAACCCCACAGATTTTCTATTGGATGTATGTGTGGACTGTGGCTGGGCCATTCCAAAACACTGATTGTCTTCTGGTGAAGACATTCTTTTATGGATTTTGATGTGTGGTATGGGTCATTGTTGTGTGGAAAGGTGTAAATCCTCTCCATCCACAGCTTTCTAGCAGACACATGAATATTTTGGACCAAAAGGGACTGGTATTTTGAACTGTTCCTAATCCACTACACCTTGGCTAAAGGCCCACTTCCAGCTTATGAACACCAACCCCAAAGCAGGACACTGCCATCACCATGCTTCACAATGGGGATGGTGTTCTTCTGATGATTCACAGTGTTATTACTGTGCCAAACAAACTTTTTGGTATTGTGGCCAAAAAGTGCAACCTTGGCCTCATTACACCATAACACATTTCCCCACATGCTTTTGAAAGACCTGATGTATTTCTCTTGAGAAATTTGCCAGATTGGGATGTTGTTCTGTATGTCAGAATGCTTCCATCTTCCAAACCTACCCCATAGGCCAGACATGTGGCAAATATGCGAGATTGGTGTCACATGTAGTACACAAATGGTACTTGTCAGAGATTCCTGCAACTCCTGTAGTGTTGCTGTAGGTCTCCTGGCAGCCTCCATGACCAGTATGGGTCTTATCTTTTCCACACATTTGGAGGGATGTCCAGTTCTTTGCAGTGTCACTGTTGCCCCATATTTCCACCACCATTTGATGACTGTCTTAACTGTGTTCCATGGTATATGTTATATATATAAGTTAGTGTGTGTACCCTTCTCTGAGCTGATGCCTTTCACAAATGAGATCCCTTTGCTGCTTCGTAAGCTGTATGTCAACT
The DNA here is from genome assembly GCF_019279795.1 of Protopterus annectens. NCBI lineage: Eukaryota > Metazoa > Chordata > Ceratodontiformes > Protopteridae > Protopterus > Protopterus annectens. Next base: position 1,131,713,168 of record NC_056741.1, on the reverse strand, counting down.
ATGGCTGTTGCTGTAGCAGGCAACTGAGTAAATGTTAGGACAATCCTGGCAGGACAGCTGACCATTATTTGCTGTTAATTAAAGAGTCTCTGTAACTGATGGTGGGTGTGTACCCAAGAAGACATAATGCTGTAATAATATCGAAAGCTGCTTCAACATAATATTAGCTTAGCCTGTGCATATGTATGCATCTAGCTTCTTGTAAGTTTTTTGTGTCATAATTGTTCTCCTAACAGATTTGTTTGTTTTACAATTGAATTGTACAGGTTATAGGTCACAGAAAAGGTTGGAAGGGTTCGGAAATGTTTTATTGTTCTCTTATTTCTGTATATCACAAATAGCTGGCATTCTAACAGGTGTGTGTACACCATTTATACGCACTGTATAACACTAATTTATAAAATATGTCCCTAGTTTTGGGCCTTCACCCCCCCCCCATTTTGTCAGTCTTTATCCAGATTTCTTGCAATGACAGGTTGTGAGGTATGCTATAGATTTGTGACCTCTCTTGCAAATGGGCCCCTGTGATGATCACTGTGATCCAATGCAGTTAAACCTACACCAAGTGAACATGCATATATTGCAAAATAGCTGAGAGCAGCAGTTGTGTTCATGGTCACATGCATGACCTTAACATGCCTGGGATACTGATGAGCCACAACAGGAAAATTTCATACTTACTGGCTTCAGGCTGCTGTCCCACATGCAGACCAGAGGGACTTATGTAGTTGTGGGGGAGAAGTATTGTCAGCAGACTCACATTTGGCATTGGTACAAGATAAATGCTATGTTTCTGCACAGGTACAGTACAAGCTATGATAGTGCACAATTTGCCATCCCTCACCTTACATGTGCACATGTGTGCATTACTAAACCCCACCCACAAATGCAGTTTGAACTGACTTATGCATCTAGATACTCTATAGAAGACAGTATGACTGCTACATGATTAAATTGATGTTATTCCTGGCTTTTAGTGGAGAATGCTAAATTGTGTGCAGCATCTTAGTAGTTACTATTTTCTCTTCAGAACCTTTATAACAATACATAATAGTATAGTGTATCTTATAATAGCTTGGTATCAACTGCAGTTACCTATTTTTTTTTTTTTTTTTATGTTTCGTTTTTTTTTCTCTGCTATCCTTGCATTTTGTGTTGCTCATAGAATTGTGCAGTTTCTTACAAGGTATGCTGCTCCTCCCCTGCATCCTCTATCTTAGTTACTTCGCAATCAGAGTGTTTTAAAATTTCAGACCTAATATTTACCTTCTTTTCCTTTTTACTTCTAGTCCCCTCAGCAAAAGTTTCATCCTGTGTCTTGATCAACCTCCAATCAACCCAAGGCTGTCTCGTTGCCCTGTACTGTGAGACTCTGCATTGGTGGAACACTAAAGTGCTTTCAGCAACACTAGTGTATGCTAGAGTTGTATTTAATCTGTCCTCTAAACTGAAGACTCTTTCCCCTTTCACTGTATGCAAGCATACTACTGCCCCCCCCCCCGATTTTTCTCTTCCTATTGTACTCCTACGTCAATTACTTAAAACTACTTTCTCTTGGAAAAAGTTTACCTATGTACCTGCAGCCCATACATCAATTATTTTTTCCCTATAGAAGTGGTGGTCCTTTTCACCACACTGTACTAGATTAGTAGCATAAGATTTGTAGTTATTAAGAAGATACTGCACTACAGTAAACTACAGTACACTAAAATGTACCTATGTACCTGCAGCCCATACTTCAATTGTTTTTTCCCTGTAGAAGTGGTGGTCCTTTTCACCACACTGTATTAGATTAGTAGCATACGATCCGTAGATATTAAGAAGATACTGCACTACACTGACCTGGAATTGACTTTGCTTGGTTTTCCTGTTTTTTTTTTTTTTTTTTTTTAACAGCTGGCCTAGTCCAGTTTTTCTGGCTCACAACCTTGTATTACTTTGTGTCTACCCCCTCCCCCATCTTGAACCTGCACACCTCCCTCTAACTCCTGCTTAATTACAGAGGTATAAAAAAAACCTGATGTAGAAAGGCACCATATTTTGACTTAGCTTTTCTGCCTTTCTTCATAGGAATCCCCAGTAGTGTGCTCGCATGTAAGTGCTACCTGGTAATGTTTTTGTTTGTGATTCCTATTGCTATTTTTGTAAAGTTCATCCTAAGGGGATCCTACAGTGCTTCTGTAACCACTCTGCCTCCCCAAGAACTAACTTTAAACGTGTATGTACCCAATTGTAAAATAAAGATATATCCTATACCTACCACTGTTGTGTATTAACCCTGCATGCATTCGCTATCAGTCTACCATGGATTTTATCTACCTTTACTCTCCTAGGCTCTTTCCCCCTCCTCTGAGTGCTCATAACTTACCATTTTACATACTCAGTTAGTCCACCAGGTGGCATTGTTCAACCACTACCTATGTTTTAATACAAACCAAAAGTACTGTAACTGTTCTATTAATTTACCACTGCCCTGTTTAACCTTATTAATACTTATTATATTCTACTAAACTGCTACTGCCCTGTTTTCAGCTCCTATCCTCTGTCATCCCTCTGCATCCTTCTAATTTCACACACACAGTGCCTTATGCCAGTACCTCTTTACCTCTGAGCTAGTTCTCAGCTTCACTGATAACTTTTCACTGACTTTCTTCCTTCAACTTGGCTCTACCTGCTCCATTCGCCCTACGCACTCACTCCGTTCCCCTATCCTTCCCCCAATTTCCACCTGCCCCCACTACTCCTACTTTTATTTCAACCACTCCCCACCCACTCAAGACAACCATCCAGTCAAAGCCTTCCCATCTTTACCCCTCCTCCTTTCACCCATAATAATTAAATACATCACTAATTAAATACATCACTCTTTCACTACCCCGTCTCTCCCCACAGCTCTTCTCTCCAACTACAAATCCTCTCATATTAAACTACGTTTTTCTAACCATGCTTTCCTTATTGTTCCTAACACTCCAAACCCCCATCTCCATCCTACTACTACTAACAACTTTATAGCATGACAGCACTTATCCCTCCAATCAGCTACCACTCTCTACTCCTTACCATATATCTACACACAACCATCTCCTCCCTCATGCAAATAATCAGTTATTTTCCATCTCCTCCTCTCTGTTTCAGCTCAACCCTCTGCACCTTTTTAATCCTAAAATTATTTCCACTACTGCTAAGACACTTACACTTAAACAAATACTAGGCCATCCAGAATGTCCTAAATCCAAACCAAAACACACTAAAATAACTTCCTTCAATAACCTCGTCTTAGCTGGAGACATTCACCCCAACCCAGGACCTAGCCCACGCACAGATAACAATTACCCTCCCCCTTCCTCTAATCTTTCAACCCCCTACAATACTCTTACATTTTTCAACCTCAATGCCCAGAGTCTCAACAACAAAGCACATCAGTTTCAAGCATGGGTAAGTCATAACCAACCTGACATTGTAGCCATCTCTGAAACTTGGCTTAAACCCCACATCTCTGACTCTGAAATCCTACCCTCTGGACTTCACACTCTTAGATATAACCGCCCAAAGAAAAAAAGCGGAGGCATTGCATTAATCTATTCCAGTCTACTTACCTTAATTCCCCCCTACCAAACCCCATTCCTAAATTCGCCAGTGCAGAACTAACAGTCGGTCTATTAAAAATTAATAATCACAAAAACCTTTGGATCATCACCCTTTATATCCCACCTGGAAATAATGTCTCAACCATAGAAAACGTACTCCAGTGGGCCTCAGCTGAATTAACCTTGAAACTTGCATACTAAGCGATGTAAACATCGACTGGAATAAAATCAACAGTCTCATACCCTTCATGCCCATTAACTTCTTTAACTTTACTCAAGTAAGCCATTCCATCACCAGACCCAATAAAACAAAAAACCCAGGATCCACTCTTGACTGGATCTTAGTCACACATTCAAATAAAATTACCAACTCTGACACCATCTCTGACTCTATTAGTGACCACCTCCCAGCTTTCATTTACTGTGCAACCACCTCCCATCCACACCAACACCAATATCTTCAGACCCGCAACCTTAGAAAATTTGATCCCAAAACCTTCTTTAACTATCTCAAACAAATGAATTGGAACATTTTAAAAACCCTTCCACTTGATAAAGCCATAGACCACTTTAATTCTACGTTTCTAGATGCTCTAACTTCCCTAGCACCACCAAGGAAAAAAGAAAAAAAACTATAACTACCCCTTGGCTAACCAAAGAAACAAAGCAATTTATGGATCAAAGAGACAAATCCTGGAAGCTTTACCAAAAGAATAAACTTCCTGAAACCCTTCTCCAATAAATACATCTCCATAACTTTGCAAAAAAACAAATCTTCAAAGGCAAAAAAATCCTACTACACTAAATTCCAATCCAAGCATCCACAAAACCCTAGACTTTTTTGGAACTCCATAAATTTATTCCTCAGCCCAGGCTCCAAAAATAACCCCTGTCTGGACCCAAGTAAATATGACCTCAAATTAGCTTCACTCTTCAACTCTTTCTTTATTGAGTCATTATCCATCTCCACTAACTACATAAAAAGATTTCTATCCAAACTTAATTAATAGATCCATAAAGGAATCCTATGTCCCTAAACTCTGGCATTCCACCTTTATTCTTCCTCTCCACAAGGGAGGCAAAAACACTAACATTTCAAATTCCACCCTATAGCTCTTCTCTCTAATCTCCAAAATCCTAGAAAAATGCATCCACCTCCAACTTATGCCTTTTCTGGCTAAAAAACAACTTCTTACCCCTCCCAACATGGCTTCTAACCAGAACATAGCAACATAACAACTCTACTCTCATTCTTAGAAACTGTCAATCAAGCCTGATATTCTGGGAACTTAGTATCTACAGTGCTCCTAGAGCTCTCTAACGCATTCCATACTGTTTCCCATAAGCACCTTCTAAGTCACCTCTCAAACCTAAATCTCTTGTAAAACACACTTTTCTGGTTGGTTCCCTATTATTTAAGCGAATGTTCAATATTTCAAATGTCACTTTGTCGACAGCTAAATGTTGAAAAGGCCAAATCCTGAACAAACGGAACAGTGATGTTTTCCTAGGGGAAAAAAATTACTGGGCCATTTTCGGGACTTTGTTGTTTCCTCCACTGTGGTGCAATCTCAGAGTTGGTATATTTAAGTAGGGGGGTGTGGAAGGCACAGCTCCCCCACTTTATTTTGTATTTGGGCTTTTTTTTTTTTTTTTGCAGACCAGTGATTTTTTTCCCCCTAAAAAAACAATTGCTGTTCCATTTGTTCGGGATTTGAAGTATTCAACATTTAGCCGTCGATAAAGTGACGTTCAAAACATTGAACATTAACTTTTTTAATAGGGAAGCTCCTGGTTCTCAAGCTGTTAGATAGATCTCAGACTGTGAAATGGAAAAAAGGCACCTCACCTTTCTTACCCACCCCTACTGGAGTACCACAGGAGTCCATCCTTGGACCAATGCTGTTTAATATCTTTATCAATAACTTTCACTCTGCTATTCCTAATGCCAAAGTCATCCAATATGCATGTGACTCTACACTTGTCTGCTCTACCTCTAACCTTCCTGAACTCCTATCTAAAAGTCAGACTGCTTTCTCAACTACTGAGATCTGGATGCACCACAATCACCTTTCTCTCAATCCTAACAAATCTAAAATACTACTATTCACACCCTCAAAATCTTTCTCTTTTGATAAAAATTCCTTCCAAGTCTTTAGCCAAACCAACTCTCTGATTGAATTTGTTCCCTTTGCCAAACTACTCAGTTTAACTATAGATGAACACCTCAAGTTCAACATCCATATTTAGCAAAATATAAAGAAAACCCACCAAAAACTAGGTATGCTATACAGGAACAACCACTTCCACTCTACTTCTACCAGGCATACTCTGGCTTCCTCTTACCTCCTTTTCTTCTTTCTGTATGGTGCCCTGCTACTAACTAACCTATTCTCTCCCATTACTTCCAAACTTGAAAGCTGTTACAACAAAATTTCTAAATTTGCCACCAATGCCAAACATTCCACTCATCACTGTGTTACCTTCCAATCCCTCAAGTGGTTAGAATTCACAAATTACCTGGACTTCCTCCAGCTCACTACAGCACATAGACATATTTAATCCAAACAAATGCCTCTACCTAACATCTCCCCCCCATACACCCCAAATAGAACTCTCAGATCTGAACACAAAAACATAATTACTGTCCACAAATCTAAACGTCCTGCTGGACTACTTCTCCTCTCCTTCTCCTTAGGTAAGAAATGGAACTCTCTCCCTTCCACACTAAGGACAATGTCAAACACAAACTTCAAAACTCAGCTTTACACCTACCTCTCCTCCAAATGGAAATGTAACTGCATTCTTCCTACCTAGAACTCAAACAAAAGCCCCTGGCAGGGTATCCTTCTGAGTTCCTAAGCACTTTATACCTGGCTATAACCTTCTATTGCTAATTCCCATAAATCTCTCACACTCTGTAAATAGTATAAATAGCTTTTGACTTTAACTGTGTGAATTTGTTAAAATGTATCTGCACAATATTTTTCCACTATGGGCAATGTTGCTCACACTTTGTATTATTTGATATGTATTTGTACTTGTACTTTTATTTTTAATGGACTACTGTCTGTACTGTAATTTGTTTCATTTAGCTTTTCTCCCTAGGCCTCTGCTGAAAAAAAAAATAAAAAAAAATAAATATATATATATATATATATATATATATATATATATATATATAAATGCATAAATAAATAAATGTGCACTGTGGCCTTACCTGGACATTCCTCACCTGTTGCCTGAGTGCCACCCGCCTCCATGATTTGTGTTTCATGTGTTGGCTGTTGTGTGGGGGCTGCCCCAAGTTTGGCAAGGAGCACCTCTGTTGCCATAAGTGGGGCCTGTGTGGCTGGACCCCCACCTGTAGCAGTATGGTCCCTGGCCATGGCAGCAGCCCTTTGCTGGGCACGACTTATCAGGTCAGTTGCCTGATGCCTGACCTGATCGTATGTCTGGCCATGGTGGCCCAAGGTGTTAACTCTGTGGACAAGGTAGTCCACAGGGCAGTCCGCTTCCACAGATTTTCTTGGCTACAGCTCAACAGCACAGCATGGTGTTGGATTATGACATCAGTGATAGCTGCACTTTCTTCTGCAGGGTATGCTGCCTGATGCTGCATGCCACCTGGAAGACATAAACAGGGAAACACATCACAGGACCTCAAACATTGCCCAGAGTTATTTACAGAGCCAGCACATCAACATTGCCTATCATCAGCCACCACTTACAACCACATTATACCCCTGTCATCTATCAGTACAGTATGAACCTGCATTGCACTCCTAGTCCTGATGTGTTATGTTCCTGCCAATGAGGGCCAATACATTGTATAAACCACCATTCATCATTCACATTTGTGTAGAGGGATAACATTGGCCATCTTCCTTGCAGATGTGATGCCAATGGTGCTTAGGCTTTGCTTGCATACAGCGTGTAATGGAGCTGGAAGCATATGCTTGAGTTCATGTAGGATGCAGACAGGAATATTATCAGGTCCCATGGAGACTTGCTTTTGTTGACTTTGATTAGGCAGTATGTAGGGGAGGGGAGGGGAGTGGGTGCTGTGCGTATCCACCTATACTGATGGTGACCCAGGGGGTTATGTTTGCCCAAAACCTGTCTGCAGCAGGTTGGCTATAGTGTGTGTGTATGTGGTGTGATTGACCATCATTACAGGGTGGGTTTGATTGTTGCCTCTGAGACTGCAGACATATGTGAAGGCAGCCTTGTGATTGCCCTCGGTGGATGTTTCCAATTTGTACTCATAGTTAGCCTTGCAGTAATCCACCTGTGACCTTATATGCTCATTCCGACAAAGGTTGACTTGCTGTGAAGTGATGCCTGCTTCTACTTGGCCCTGTACAGCCAATATAGTGACCAATTATGTGGTTTGTGTATTGCTGCTGTCAAGCAAAAGGGATTACTCTACTTTGGTGGAGACAGGTTTTACAAGTAAGGTCTTGCTGAGTCCATACAGCTATGTAGGTGGCCATATAGCTGTTTGTAGCAGGCATGGACACAAGATCATAACACAGTCGGACACCTCTCCAGTTTCAACTTGATAGTCATGTTTATTCTAATACCCATGTGTGTCAGAGCAATGCAACAACCAGTAGCTGTCAAAATCTAACTCTGTTGGATGGACAGAAACTAAGATTACATACATGTACAACATGCACAGCTTATTTAACTGATGTTTTGCATCCCATGTCTGTTGTTATGAGGCAGCCAGGTAGACCTACTCATACATACATGTGCACAGGTAATACCTGATATACATTTCTGTTGTATGTCAGTATAGCACACTGTATTTACATTCTTGCTGCTCAGTCATTCCTATCAACCTGTTAGAGCAGGACATCTGGAGGATGCCACACATACATGGGGGGGGGGGGGTGATGGGCCAAAATTAGTGACACTTTCTTAATATCGCTGTAACACACTTAAGTCATTTGAAAGCACAGTAGCCTTTGCATTCACAGACATACCCTGCAGGATGTCCGACGCTCATATGGCAAGAAGAGAGTAGAAAGGCTAGAAGTGTGGTAGTATGGGTAGAAACTTTAAATGTTGGCAGTATGTCTAGTTTGGGGACAGAGCTAGTTGATATGATGCACAGATGGAAGGTTGGTATATTGTGTGTGCAAGAGACCAGATGGAGGGAGGGGGGTAAGGCTAGTTGTATCGGAGTCAGCTTCAAATTGTTCTATCATGGTGTGGATGAGAGGAGAAATGGTGTAGGGGTTATCCTGAAGGAACAGTAATGCCAAGAGTGTTTTTGGAGGTGAAAAGAGTGTCAGACAGAGTGATGCTTATGAAGCCGGAAATTGATGGTATAATGATGACTGTTGTTAGTGCATATGCACTAACAACAGTCATCATTACACCATCAATGATGACTGCTGTTAGTGCATATGCTCTGCAAGTTGGGTGTGTGATGGATGAGACAGAATAACTTTAGAGTGAGTTGAATGAAGTGGTGATGAGTGTAACCAAGGGTGAGAGAGTGGTGACTGGAGCAGATTCCAATGGGTATGTTGGTGAATGGAACAGAGGTGATACAGATATGTTTGGTAGGTATGGTGTTAAGCAAAGGAATGCAGAAGGTGAGATAGTGGTGAAGTTTGCAAAAAGGATGGACATGGTTGTGGTGAATACGTATTTTAACAAGACAGATGAACATAGGGTGACATACAAGAGTGGAGGAAGTTGCACACAGGTGGATTACATCCTATGCAGGAGGGCCAGTTTTAACGTGATTGGAGACTGTAAAGTGGTGACAGGGGAAGGTGTAGTTAGTCAGCATGGAATGCTGGTCGGTGGAATGATGTTGGTGATCAAGAAGAGGAGGAGGAGTGTGAGGGCAGCACCAAGGATCAAATGGTGGAAACTGAAAAAGGGTGCTTGTGAGGATGAGTTCAGGGAAGAGTTAAGACAGACAGTGGGTGGCAGTGAAGAGTTACCAAATATCTGGGTAACTACAGCAGAGCTAGTATGGGAGACGACTAGAAAGATGCTTGGTGTGACATCTGGACAAAGGAAGGAGGAAAAGGAGACCTGGTGGTGGAATGAGGAAGTACAGGGGAGGACAGAGAAAGAGGTTGGTGAAGAAGAAGTGGGATTGTCAGAGAGATGAAGAAAGTAGACAGGAGTATAAGGAGATGAAGTGCATGGCAAAGAGGCAGGTGGCGAAGGCTAAGGATGAGGCGTATGAAGGGTTTTATCAAAGGTTGGACACTAAGGATGGAGAAAAGGACCTGTGCTGATTGGCTAGACAGAGGGACCGAGCTAGGAAGGATGTGCAGCAAATAAGGGTGATAAAGTATAATGAGGGAAACATACTCATGAGCAAGGAGAGTGTGTTGGGCATATGAAAAGAGTACTTTTAGGGGCTGTTGAATGAAAAGAATGAGAGAGAAAGAGGGTTGGATGATGAGGTAATACTGAATCAGGAAGTGCAACAGATTAGCAAGAAGGAAGTAAGGATAGCTATGAAGACGAATAAGAATGGAAAGGCTGTTGGTCCAGATGGCATAGCTGTGGAAGCATGGAGGTGTTTAGGAGAAATGGCAGTGGCGTTTTAACCAGATTGCTTAATGAAATCTTGGAAAATGAGAGAATGTGTGAGGAGTGTGGAAAAAGTGTTTGGGTACTGACTGTAAGAATAAGGGTGATGTGCAGAGGTGTAGTAACTACAGAGGGATAACAATGATCAGTCACAGCATGAAGTTATAGGAAAGAATAGTGGAAGCTAGGTTAAGAAGGGAGGTGATGATTAGTGATCAGCAGTATGGTTTCATGCCAGGAAAGAGCACTACATATGTGATGTTTGCTCTGAGAGTGTTGCTGGAGAAGTACAGAGAAGGTTGGAAGGAACTGAGGTGTGTCTTTGTGGACTTAGAGAAAGCATATGACAGGGTGTCAAGAGAGGAGTTGTGGTATTGTATGAGGAAGTCAGGAGTGGCAGAGGAATCTGTAAGAGTGCTACAGGATATGTACAAGGGTAGTGCGACAGTGAGGAGTTCTGCAGTGGGAGTGACAGATGCATTTAAGGTGGAGGTGAGATTACATTGGGGATCTGCTCTGAGCCATTTCTTATTTGCAGTGGTGATGGACAGGTTGACAGTTAAGGTCAGAGAGGAATTCCTGTTGACTGTGATGTTTGCATATGACATTGTGATCTGTAGTGAGAGTAGGGAACAAGTTAAGGAGACCCTGGAGAGGTGGAGATATTCTCTAGAGAGAAAAAGAAATAAGGTTAGCAGGACTAAGACATAATATATGTGTGTGAATGGGAAGGAGGATAGAGGAAAGGTGAGGATGCAGGGAGTAGAGTTTGCAAAGGTAGATGAGTTTAAATACTTGGAATCAACAGTTCAGAGTAATGACATGTGTGGGGGAGAGGTAAAGAAGAGAGCACAGCCAGAATGGGGAGGGTGGAGAAGAGTGTAAAGAGTGATTTGTGACAGACGAGTACCATTAAGTGTGAGTGGGAAGGTCTACAAGAGGGTAGTAAGACTAGCTATGTTATATGGTTGGAGGGAGAGGCATTGATAAAAAGGCAGGAGTCAGAGCTGGACATGGCAGAGTTAAAGATGTTAAGATTTGCACTGGGTGTGATGAGGGTGGCCAGGATTAGGAATATGTATGTTAGAGGGTCAGCCCAGGTTGGACAATTTGGAGACAAAGCCAGAGTGTAGCAGGATTATGTTGGTTTGGACAGGTGTTGTGGAGGGATGCTGAGTATATTGGAAAGAGGATGGTAAGGATGAAGCTGCCAAGTAAGAAGAAAAGAGGAAGGCCTAAGATAAGTTGTATGGATGTGGTGATAGAGGACATGCAGGTGGTTGGTGTGACAGAGCAAGATGCAGAGGACAGGAAGAAATGGAAACAGGTGATCCGCTATGGTGACCTCTAACAGAACAGCCAAAAGAAAAAGAAGGAGATGTAATGTCAGTCTTCACAGGTTGCCAATTATTTGCCAGATATAATACAACTCTGAGTAAATGACTACAAATATGAGGCACACATATGGTGAGTGTGTATAATACTGAACAGTTGAATGTTATGAGCTCAGTATATCACTTGCAATTCAACACACACATCTGCAACAGTACTCTACTAGGAAAATACCCTGTATGGGTCTTTCACATTTCTAAGACAAACTTGTATATCATAGTTGTATTCACAATTAAAATATGGATATCTATGACATCCTAGTAGCTGGCCTAGCAGTGTCACAGTCAGTATTGTTCAACACACACTCCATATCTGAGCCATCCTTTCCTGGGGTGACTCAGGGGCCTGAGTTGTGATCTATGTCACTGCAGACAGACCCAGATGCTATGGCCATAGGTTCTGATCAGTGACATATCAGTACAGCAAGTCTTGTTGAGACATATTTGTTGAACTTCCTATTTCCCATTATTACATACACCCTACTGCATTCCATTACATGCTTACTTGTTTGACATAACTTTTTTTCCAAGTATGGTTGGTTTGATTCCAATATGTGTTGTTTGGTTTGGTTGTCTGCCTGTCTGTCTGTCTCTTTCTCTCGCTCTCTCTATGAGATGTAGGGTATACATCTGTTTTGCATAGGCAGCAACTTGCTTTTTGTACGTAATGCTCATGAGAAGCTGCTGGCCTGTGCACCAATTGGTGTCCCCACTTGCTAAATGCATGCAGACCAGCTGTGTTGTTATTCCTATAGTCAGTGGCGTGGCAACACAATCCTATAATTGAGTACTTCATGTGAGCATTGCCCATTTTCCTTACCTGTGAGGAGGACATAATGGAGATGGTGACCAACAGTATCACAGAGGGTAGTTGGAAATACCTCTTACAACGAAAACTGTGGAGACAGCCCAACAAAGTGGGGGAGAATGTTCCCGACAAAGGGACAGAATGTAAGTATTGCTGTTATACAGTTGAATTAATGCTAGTTTAACAGGGTTTGTGTGGACATGACTTTTCTGCATGATTTTAAGTCTGACAGTGTTATGTAGTTGCCATAACTCTCAACTGTAGGGCTACTCGTAGAATTGACAGATTTTGGACTCTCATGTTTGGTGTGTTCCTCATACATTTTTTGTCTTTGGAAACTCAGTAGCATACTGTGAGGATTGCAGTCAAGTAAATGGCATCAACCAGTTGTGTTTCTGACTTAATATCCATCAGAAAAGATATGTTACAACAAACCCTGTTACACCAGCAACTGTTCAGTTTATAACAGCAATATTTCACATATGCCCTTGTTTTGGGGCCTTTGTCCCCAGGTATGTCAGGCTTTGTCTAGATGTCATGCAGTAGGAGGTCGATAGGTAGGGTATGTCATTATTTAGTGCCTTCATTCCTGATACCATCCCAGTAATGTATCAGAATGTCAGACATGTTATGTGTAAGAGGCCCTATATATAAGGACAAAGCCTGGACATTCTGTGGGACTCTGAACAGTTGCGAGGTCTGTGTATTTCTGGTGATTGTTGACAGACTGTCAAGATTGTGTACCAGTGCAGTGTGTAAATATTATTTGGCCTGCGTAGAGAGGGGAGTAGATGTATGTGTTATGGCTCCTTTTCTATCAGACTGTGCATGCTGCTCCAGTTTATGGTGGTCTATCAGCTGTATATGTTTGTAGGGACAGACTGAGACTTGTCCCGTACCATGGTAAGGTGTCATACTACACTGTGAATTGGGCCAGTATATGTAGGGGTAGTGTGTGAGTGGCAAACATGATGAAATATTTTGGTTCACGCAGTCCTTATACTCTATTGTTAATTTTGCTTACCGGTATGTCACTGTGACTGTGGTAAAATTGGTTGTGGGTATACACTTTCACACTTGTGTCTATTTTTCAGTGCTGTTACATCCCTGGCATGCCTGATATATTTGCATATACATGTATAATTCCCCATAGTGGATTTGGGTTAGTGTTGTGTCAGTCTGATTGTAGTTTGGATGGTGCTTGGTGACATCCTTAGCAGCTGAGTGTAGTTTCCCTAATGTGATGTTAAGTCCAGATATTTTTAGGATGTACTGTTGCCTGGCCCCCATAAGTGTTGTGTATTTCTGACACATCAGTGGGATGATGTGCGGATTTAAGTCACTAACTAGTGAGAAGTAATTGAGGGTTGGACTTATGCTATTTCAGTTAATATATCTTAGGACAGATAGACAGGTGTTACTGTAGCAACTGTGTCACCTTTTCTACTACAGTATTTCAGATATGTCCCTATTTTCATGGCTTTCTCTCTCCAGTTTGTCAGGCTTGGTCCAGATTCATTGCACTAAGGGGTTGTGAGCATACCTCTCGACTGGACGTTTTGTTTAAGAATGTCCAGGTTTATTGTTCATATTTCTGGTCTGTTCCACAAATTCATTATTTTTATTTCTCTAGTAAATCACTATGATGATCTGCGGATTTCTGTTAGTAAATGATGACATACATTTCAGTTTCAGAACTCACATCCTTCAGAACATGTATGCTGAATCAAACATTTTATTTCTGGCAACATTCTAAATTTATAAGAGCAATATTTACAATATGTCCCTAGTTTTCGCCCATTGTCCCCCCATTTTGACAGCCTTTGGCCAGATTTCTTGCACTAAGAAGTTGAGAGGTATGATTCTGAGGTATGACTCCACTACATTTTCTGAGCACGTGTGTGTGTGTGTGTGTGTGTGTGTGTGTGTGTGTGTGTGTGTGTGTGTGTGTGTGTGTGTGTGTATGTATATATATAATATATATATATATATATATATATATATATATATATATATATATATATATATATATATATATATATAATATATATATATATATATATATATATATATATATATATATATATATATATCCAGACAGATATATATATATATATATATATATATATATATATATATATATATATGGAACAACAGTATGCATCGCAACAGGATGCCAGTAACATTGATGGCAACAGGCCACCAACAATGGTATTTGAACAAGATATAACATGCAAGCAGTCAAACATATTAACAATAATATAACACAAGTCCCAGCATTGGGTTGGAGCACAACATACCCATAGTATATGAATAATAATTATTGATGCAAATGAGTGGTGGGGGAGAGACAGAAAATCCATTAACAACTGTGTATGCTTCTATTTTCAACAACAGTTCTGCTCAATACTCTATGAGTCTGCCCTCACTTTACATCTACCTATGGCCATAGCTTCTGTAGTGCAAACATACCTATTAAACTGTCAGCCTGGAATGTTATGAGGGAAACTGTGACAACTCTGGGTACATGACTAGAGGGGACTCATACATGTCAGGGTTACATATCTGGCACAGGAGGGGTACCCTGAATTGCTGTTATGTGAGGGTGCTACTGGCATACATCAACTGCTTTTTTATCTGTGTCCAGGATTATTTGCAGCAGTGACCACTAGCCATGACAGCATGACACTTGAAAGACATGCAACGGAAACATACCTCTTAGAGCATGACATCTGGACAAAGTCATACATAAGAGTGGGACAAAGGCCCATAAATATGGACAATTTTTAGATATTGCTCATACAAACTTAGAAAGTTGATAAAATAACAGGTTTTGCATTTGCATTGCTTTTCTGATGGATATGACATCTGACAATTGTATGTCTATCATTATTTTCTAGCTTCAGTCTATAATGGTTTGCCACTGATTTGCCGTGCCACCACTAATTTATGTAAAATGTACCAAAAATCTGAGACAAATATCTGGGCATTCAGTGGATATCTGTACAGTTGAAAGGTATGATTCAGGAAGAGTGCATATTGTATGTACCTATCCTGCTGTCATTTATAGGAATGAGGTGGGACAATTGAACAGTTGTACACAGTTTATTAGTATACCCTTCATACAGCTACTGGCAACATTTACTTACCTGTAAGTGGGGAAAATATCTGTTAACACTACCTGACTGTTTTTACATTTATTCCTGATTCCTTGTGTGTAAATATGCACACATCTTAGTACCACTCCCTATATTCGAACCATGTGTGGGTGGGCAAAATTAACAGCTAAGTTATTTCTCATCACACTGAGCTATTGGGGAACTGCTGTTTCTTGTTTCAATGGTTTCTGCCTGTTAGTCCCTTGGTTAGACAGTCTGAACTTGTAATCATGTGATGCATGCAGGACAGATAGCTATTGTACTGTGCATTACTCTTTTGGATTCCTAAAACCTGGAAAGCAAAGGTTAACACAAGGCAATGCTGCATGGTATACACATTGATACATTCCATATTACTATTCAGGGTTCAAAGCTTAGTGCAGTATATATTTCACATTTAATTTATATCTCATTTTACAGCTACACCATCAACAGTTTCTCCTAACAGCTTGTTCACAGATGAACTGCAGTTAATGTATACTGTCACAGCCATATTTGGTGTGAAGAACCTGTATACTTTCTAGATATGTCTACAACAACATACCAGAATAAACACAACAGTTTTTAAGGGTCTTTATTGTACTTCAATATTCGTCAGTCATACTTTTTTATTTTTTCAGTTCACACAGTAACAGTATACCTACTAGCAGTAAGCAATGTACTCCTTCTTAGCTATTTTAACAATATACTGCAAAATAGATTTGTGCTCACCAGCCTGTCGGCACAGCCTCAGCAGTCTGCCGCCATGGGTTTCCATGTTCACAGCCCTCTCTACTTTAGCTGTAGGGGAGAGAAACACACATTATGTATATCTGTCTATCACATTATCAGGCTATTATTTGCTACAAACTACTTGATAGTGATACTTAGACACTACAGGAGCATTCCGGTCTTATCCATTTTGGATCCACTGGTCCAAGAGCTCCCCTTTCTTATGCTTTAGGTCGGCATAGTGGTGCCATTCCTGCTCACCAGTCCGGGGGATGACAGTAGCACTGGTAAGGTCACATGTGGGACTGTCCCAGGCCTCTGTTTTGTATTGGGAGCCCTGCTACTGGCCCTGCAGCAGTGTCTCCTCATGGTTTTTAAGTAGGAGTCCAGCCATGACCCTGGACTCCCGAATGCTCCAGTGTTGCACCCAAAAGCGCACTCCCTCTCCTATGCCAGCCATTGTATCTGCACAGATGGACTATAACAGATTATGGCTGTATTCCCACCTGCACCATTTAAAATAGTGTGATATTGCCACCGGTTGCTATCATTGGACATTTTTGAAAATGTTAATCTCTGCTAAGCAGTGCACAAATCTGCTAAGTTGATTTTAACTTAAAGGAGAAGTTGTTGAGCAGTGTTTAACATTGCACAAATCCACTTAGCTGAGCTACCTGCTGCTTAGCATTCATGTCTTAGCAATGATTACACCTGCTGTGCATTTTTTTAAATATATCATAAGACTGACTTCATTTACTAAGTGTATATGATGTACTTTACATGACCATCCCTCTATGTGCTTTCCTTGCATTGGCAAGGGGTGTGACTGTACTGTATGGGACACTTGTGTATACATGGGTGGTTTCACATGTTATATGCACTCACACTTACATTGTACACCAGCTACATAGGTTCATAGGTTCATAGGTTGGTACTAGGCTCCCTAGGCCCTCCTACCTCTAAACCTAGCCATAACAATTCCTGGCTATTTCTTTCCACATTTATTTACTTCCTGGACCCCTGTCTCTCCAACATGTTTTGTTTATTGTGATGACAAGGTTTAGATCCTGTCCAACAGCTCTGGGTTTGACAGTGAGGTATTTCTGAGGCCTTCACCTGTGTCCCTAAGTCTCTTATCACACTATGGTTGACAAAAACAGTTACTTCATAATTTAAGTTTAAAAAAATAATTTTAATACTGCTTTCCATATAAGAACAGTCTGCCTGTGCTGGCACTCAGACCATGAACACCTGCATGTAAACAAGGGACTCTAACTACTACACTATCTCAGCTTGGAAATTTCACATCTATATTTATATTTATCTCCTATGGGATGTTTAAGCTATGGTAAGCGGAGGGCCATAATGTGCACACCCGCCTAGCTATACTTAAACATTCCTTAGACAAGAAAAAATATAGAATATTATTATTATATTATTATGTTATATAATGAGTACTGTGGTGTTCTAACAAGTCATTGAGGACTGCAATCAGGAAATAATGGCCTACATTTGGCTTTCCGGCTTCTATCCTTCAGAGATTCCTGCTAATACATATCTTGCTTTCTATCAACTTTCTAAGTATGTGAGGGCAATATTTCTGATGTGTCCCTATTTTTAGTGTTTTGTCCCCCCATTATTTGTGCCTTTGTCCACATGGACTGCTACCAGGGAATATTGGCATACATTTGCTTTCAGACATCTATCCCTCAGTAATTCATGCTAATGCACGACCTGTTTTCTATCAACTTTTTCAGTTTCTGAGGGCAATATGTATGATGTGTCTCTTTTCAGGGATTTATCCACCATTGTCTGTGCTTTTGTACACATTTCCTGCTTTTGTCATACAGCATTTTTAAAATGCATGGAGTTTACCACAGGACAGGTCACATACACCCTGCATTACTTTCCTGCTGCCGTATGTATTTCAGTGTCCATGGACAATGAAATGATCATTTATTTCATATCAGTGCCCACCGACATTGAAATACTGGCATAATATTAGAGAAATTCTCTATTATTATGCAAGATCATATTAGAAAGTGCTGTATGGCACTTTCTGAGTGCAAGGGGAGTGTTTGATGTCCATGCACTTGTTGAACATGTCCCCTGCACTCATTCACGGTTCATGCCCATGTAGGTTAAACAGCAGTGTGCCTTCATGAATATGCAAGGCGCTCTGCTGTGCTATATAGACATGAACCACTCTGTGCAGGAATAGCACTATTCCTGCACAGAGTTTATTAAATCCCAGGGATTGTTGTCAGTCTAGAAACTTCTCAACCATTTATTACATGTTTTTTCACTGGGAGAGATTACACAGACCATCAGTTATTATGTTGATGAGATGAAAAACAGAGCAAAAGACTGTGAATTTGCAAAGTTGTATGACCTTTATTAAAAAATACAATAGTTTGTGAAATAAGTAATGATGAAAAAAGGATAAGCAATTACGGTCTTGTCAAAGTATGTAGATGTGTTCAGAGCAAGTAGAATTACTTGTGCTAAGAAAAAAATCTATCCCGGAATACGAATATGTTTAACACAATATGTGAGCATAATAGGAGAACAGTGATAAACAAAAGCAGGATGTATTTTAAAATAAATGGCTATCAAAAACAGCTATCTGAGGATCCAATATGGAGGCCGGATTGCACTCTCACTTTTAATTCATATTTCACACAGTAGAATTGGATATAAGTATGACAAAAATAGTTATCCTGCTTTCAATCAATCATGATGAATCTGGTTAACAAAAAAAATTTTTTAAAGATGTGTCAAAACAAAATAGGTTCCAAAGAAATGAGACAGCATGCAGTTAAAAATTTATAAAAACAGCTAGTTATTGTTCTAGTCAAGAGAGAAGACTTGCAGTGTAGTCATACAATGGGACAGAAGAAGTAGCATATGAATCCAAGGTAGACTTCTATAATAAAATGTTAAGAATTAAAGGAAAGAATGAAGAATATAAATTGGGTACTAGCATATAGCAAATATTCTGTCTGAAAATACTTTTAAACAACTGTGACTTAAAAATACAGTAGAAGGAGCTATATGCACATTGTTAACTTATGTTGGCTACTGCATGGCACCATTAGCTCCAAAAGCGCTGGCATGTGAGCGCAGAAACCTGACGTTTTGACTTCTATTTCACATTGTCGTATTTAAATAAGGTGATTATTATAATCTTTTCAGTTGTCTGGCTTGTAATAAACTAGAAATGGTAACAAAATCTCATTGTATAACAAAACATACTGTATGTTTTTAAATTAAACCACACTGCCATAAAGACATTTCACATTTCTCCAGAGCCATTGTGATAACATCCTGCATGACTATATTAATATACTTACAAGAACAGGAAATTTATCAAATCACATGAATATTATATACAAAAATTCCTCATCCCATGCTAGTGATTTTTCTTGTCAGAAGAGTGCACAAAGAAATATAGTAGAACAGGAACTAAACAAATTACTGAACTTAGTTGTTTAGTTGTAATATGTAAGCAATATGTGTCAAGAATGGATGGATACTATGGCCACTGTTGTGAAGGAAGACAAGATATGCATTTTTCTTGATTATGAAGATCTGAATAAGGTGATAAAAAGATGGCATTTTTTTATAAACTTGAAAAAGTGGTCACAAAATGCCAGATACTATTTCCAGTGATAAATGAACAGCAGTTTCTAGTAGATGCATTTTGATGAAGCAAGCTCCAAATGGTGCATATTTTTAATACACCATTTGGATGAAACAGTCATTTTACCACATCATAAGTGTTGAAGAGAGCTGTTGTATGGGTGATTGAAGAGTTAAAAGATGTAAATATAACTGATGATCTATTGGTGTGGATCAAATGCAGAAAAAACCTGATTCGCAACTGGTATAGTCAATTAATAGATTAAGTAGTCATGATTTTATACTATTAAAAGGCACATGCAATAAAAGAGATGATGCTGAAAGAAGTAGTCACATTCTAATTAAAATGAACAGAAACATGATGCTGGGAAAAAATGTAAGATATGATGCAAATGTAACACCCAGAAAGCAAGTAAACATCACAGACAATTCGCAGAATGATGCCACATCTTGAAGTACCTAGCATTTCTGAGATAATTATGCCTCAAAGAAAGTTACTAGAGCAAAATGTAGCCTGGGAATGGAACTCTGATTAGGAAAGTAGTTCTGAAGTTATTAAGATGTTAGATAGAGATCTTTCAATCTTAATGCACTATGGCACTGATAAGGTAAAGTTGCAAGTGGATACCACATAGAATATTATAGAATAGACCATCTGCATATGAGATTTGTTTCAACATAAAAGGAACTGCTAACAACAATGTAAAAATGTGAACATTCCATAACTATGTCAAAGAAGTTCCAGTGGAAACAGTCCCAAATCACTTTCAGAAAGTAATTGTATGACATACTTCATACATTGCAGAGGTTGATGCTTAATAAGAACTCAAAATGAAATGCAGGTCATACAAGAAAGCATATTTATCAAGAATGGCGAGAAGAGTTTTGCAGAGAAGCATGTGGAACTGATCAAATAAATGTAATGATTCTCTGGTTAATAACACTTACCAGTGACAGAAGAAAAAGTAAATGAATTTTAGAGGCATTAATACTGACTTAGAAATCCAGCCACTAAAATATTTTAACATGGAAGACAGTCTAAGCAATAATCGTTAATAGTTCATTTTAGTACAGCAGGTCTTTTGGAACAAGGGGGCAAGTGAATAACAAAACCGTAACTAATTCCAAGTTTCAAATAAAGCCAAATCTTTGACTTATGCAATAGTATCATGTGAAGTTGGACATAAAGTGAAAATAAGACAAGTAGATGTGCAATGTTTTACATACTGAGTCATTTGACAGAAGGCTGTTGCATTTTTTGTCATATGCAGACTAAGTATGTCTTTTGAACATTTTCTGTACAATAATACAGAGTCTCTACTTACAGCCACAGCATACACAGAGGCAACAAAGTGACTAGATAACATCAGATAATGTTTTTTCAAGAAAATCATTTTTGAAGAAATCTAAAACAACAGCATGATACATATTTGCAAAATACATGCTTACAGAATCCAAGTAAAGATCCCTTTATAAAACAGAGAAACACTAGTGTAAAAAAAACCTGCAAACCTATCCTTTATCAAGACATCATGGGAGAAATGCAAATGACCACTGAAGAGTCAAAAGCATTTTATCAGAATGGCTCTTTAAAACAGAATAACCCACAATAATAATCTTAATAATGCAATCAGGCAAAAAAGCCAAACTCCATTAGCTGCAAACCAGTTTTACTCTTATTTAGGTTTATCAGTACAGCAGAAGTGATGATTCTATCAACACTGATATGCTAAACTTATAAACAGACTGATTTGTATTATCCTAATGATAGATACCAAATAAGGGTCAAGAAAAAGAACAAAAAAAAATCACAACAAATACATTAATTATACAGCTTGAAAGTACCTGGCAATGCAAACATCTATATATTTGTGGACCTCCCTTTAGTAAGTTGTCAGGAAAGATATGCTGGAAGATTTTTCTGGCACTAGACCATGTAAACAATAACAAGCTTCCTTTTTCTTAAACACTTGTGGTTTCATGATAGTATTTAAAACATAATTATTCATCTTCACAAATGTCAGCATAATTTTTATTGGTTCACCCTCATTTGCTACTTATTGTAAATGGTCTTCCATAGTGATGATAGCTATATCACCATGCTTTGGGGTCACTGTCTTACACAAAAACTGTAGCACTAATAAAGACAATTATAAAGTTAATTGTGTGACTGATGTTTCTCACCTCATCGTTCTCTTTATTATTCTTGAATTTATTGTTGCAATTTCATTGTTCCATTTGCTAAAAATTCATACACCTACTTTACATTAGTTGAACCTAATCAAATCTAAAATAGGAGATGTTTTGACTTTGCATTAACCACAGAAATCACACAAAATTCTGCAGTCCTTATAAACAGTATATGCATACAGAAATTAGCTTTCCAACAAGGGCACAATGTTACTTTTTGTAGTGATTTAACAAATATCTTTTAGTTCCCTCAAGAAGAAAATAATTTATTGCTGCAACAAGGGCTAGAAGATATTTGTGTTAATATTAAATTAATATTATATGGGCTAATAAGATCTCAACAGCATTAACATATTTTACAAATAGAACAAAATGTTAGACCTATTTAAGGGTTATGTTTTTGCCTTACCAATAGTTCTATATGAAGCTTTTAGTCTTTAAATCTTTTTTTCATGCAATACAGATCTCTCTATTTTTAAGAGCAAGAGCAGTGTCTCAGTTTCTAGAGACATGTATTAAATAAATGGATTACAGAGATTCATTTGTCATGTCTAAATCTAATTTAGTTACAGTTGTTCCCAGAAAGTGCAGCATCCAGGCTCTGCTGCAAATGTATAAAACATTGTAATACCAAAATCATATATCCCCATTCTAATACTTCATTTTACAAATCAGTGATGTACCTTCCTACTCCATTTTACTTAAATGATATTAGCATGGGGTCATAAGAAGCTTTGCTTTAGGCATCAATGTGATTGTCAAGTCTCTGCAGTTGTACAACTGTTTGACAGATGATACATTTTGATGTAATCCTGTGCAAGGATGCAGCTCAGTCCCTAACCTCTTGGGTACAAACAGACAGATGGATATAGCACTGTGCTGTCTTTTCAGCTCTTAATGCACCACATTTCAGCAATTCGTAATTAAGGGAAAGGTTGCACTATTTGTCCTCTATAAATGACTGGAATAAATAATAAATAAGATTAAAAACACATGCTAGTTGTCTGCACCATT